>NW_006800085.1:1347345-1367915 GCF_000485575.1 Poecilia formosa
ATGGATGGATGGATGGATGGATGGATGGATGGATGGATGGATGGATGGATGGATGGATGGATTGTAAGGGATAGATGGACATATTTACCAGGACACACTTGTAAAAGAGATTTCTCATCTCAAGAAGTTTTTATCCTGATGATGATGATTCATGAATGGATCTTTGTCTTATGTTTAGAAAAACACTTCCCACTAAATGTAATACTTAAAGACTCTCCCAAACTTTGTCGGAAGTCTCTGTGTGCGTGTGTGTGTGTGTGTTGCAGATGACTGACCTGTGAGCACGGCCTTGGCGGAGGGTTCGGCCAGGTCCAGGGCGGACTTGCCGTCTGTGTTGCGGATGTTGGGGTCTGCTCCATGCTGCAGTAGCACTGTGCAACAACAGGGCAGACACAGACAGTAGCTGAGCTCCTGAACGGACACGCAAACTCCCCGACAAACACCTCCACTCAGTCCCCATCCTGACGCTCCGCCTCCCGCTCCGTACACTGCCCTGGCTGAGCCGCCACTTCTTTCCCCAGCTTCCTCCTCCGCTGGCCCTCTCCCTCCAACGGCCGGGACTCCAGGACCCCCGGGCAGCGTTACGGCGTGCCCTGCTTCGCGCTTCTCATCTCCTCCTCTTTCCCCAGCTGCTCCTCCTCTGTTGCTAGTGCTGATCCCTCCGCTGCCCCCAGCTGCCCCTGCCCTGCGAGCCATGCCGCTGATGTAAACAGACATGTCAAAACAAAACAGCACCGAACTGCTTCGCTGAGGCACTCCGCCGCAAAAATAACTGTGGGACCTAATTAAGCGGCAACGTGACAGACCACCGAAGCCATCGCACTTCCACGATAGCGGGAAGGGGGAGCTTCCGACTGAACAAAACGGACAAGTAGAGAGGCGCAGGACCGGGGGGGAGCTAATCGAGGCATCGACAGCGAGGAAGGAGTGCGAGCGGAGAGACCCTCGCCTCTCCGACTGAGTGAGCGATGCAGCGGAGAGGAAGATGAGAGAGAGGAGAAAAGAGGAAGGAGGGAGGGGGCAGAGGGGATGAGAAGAAGGGACAGGGAAAGCAAAAACAAGAGGACTGGGAAATAGCGGCAGAGCGGATAGAAAGATTCAGATTAGATTGAAGGAGGGGAGGATAGAAAGAGGGAAGAGAAGAGAGTCATGTGCCTTGCAAACAGGTATGAGCTGAATAACAAACTCTGCCCGCACTCCGTTTTGCTGTAAATTAGCTCTTTTGAGGGCGCCGGTGTCGATTCTCTGCCTCCCGACGTGCCACTATTGTGATTGTTGAGCGGCTCCCACTGCACATGCCCTTTGACTCAGAGGCACTTAACAATGCACTGCTAAAATCCGCCAGAGAGGAAAGGAAAAACAGAGACGATCGGGCATAGACTTCTGCTCTCGGACCGAGGCAGAACATAGCTACTGCTGCTTAACAACAACTAGACGCCTAGAAAAAGGATTCAGAGTCAGAATCGCTGTGTGTTAATGGGGAAGGAAGTGACGGAGCAACACAAAGTAACACACAACTGAACTGGAAGGCAACAACGCTAAGTGACATAAAACCAACACCGCTCACGACCCTGGAGGTAATGACAGCTTCATGCAGTGAGACGGCTCTTCTTCAGCTGATTGGAAGATGGACAAAGCTAAATACAGAGCAATGTTGGATGATTCTGTTAAATGCCATTAGAGGCTGGAAATGGGTGAGAAGGTTCTCCTTCTATAAGGACAACAACCCCTAATTTCAAAGCTCAGATCAACCAATTGGCATAAATGCGACATGTGAGACCATTTGGAAAAAAGCACTGGAAAAAAGCAATTTGGAGAAGCATACAGGACGCATGTTACAACAAATAAGTTAAATGCGTTGAATGCAATAAAAGAAATGATACATACACAATTGACAACATAAAATGTGGCTCAGAAAAATTGGAATATCAAAGTATTCCAATTTTTAAAGCCTTCATTCCTTACAGCCTAACAGATTTAAAGACATTTACAAACATCTCTGCCTTTGTTTTTTATTATTCATATCCCACATCAGAGAATTAATGAGAATAGGGCTCTTATTGCCTCACTGTGACTTAAAACTGATAGTGAACTTTGGTTAATTTTAATTAATATGGTCAAAATTTGCGAAATTGATATTGTAATTAAAATATTTTACTTACATCATTGTTCGTAATTTAGAAAATGCATTTTTGCTGCTCATTATAGTGTGACTGAATGAATGTTTAGCACTGCAGCTATTTTTTTTATTTTTATTTAAATTTTGCTCAGCTTCATTGTTTTTGTCAATTTTAATTCATGCTTTATAAAAGTGCACCAGAATTATTGGAGAACACCCATTTATGAAATGTAGATTAGATTTATGTAATGGTGTTGTATCATTTATTTGCGTTGCCTTGCTGCATCCCATCAAATCCAGAAGTAGCTCAAATGAATATACGATTGGTCCAAATAATCTGTGTCAATGCTTGAAAACTCCACATATGTTCTCAATCCAATCTGAGCTTTATGTAGCAAAGAAGACTGGAAAACAAAATGTAAATCTTTTGCAGGGCTACAAAACATTAGAAAATTCTCCATAGGCTGCATCAGCTGTGATTTATGACTATTTTCTCTTGTTTTTTCTTATTGTGCTTCCTACATTTTTAGCTTTT
Organism: Poecilia formosa; assembly: GCF_000485575.1. Taxonomy (NCBI): domain Eukaryota; kingdom Metazoa; phylum Chordata; class Actinopteri; order Cyprinodontiformes; family Poeciliidae; genus Poecilia; species Poecilia formosa. The sequence continues at coordinate 1,350,000 of NW_006800085.1, forward strand.
TGGTCAAAGTCATTTATGAGCATCTGCTGCAGTGAGTCTCTCTCCAATTGGCAAAAATATTACATCAGCATGTAAAACACAGGATCATCGCACTTTGAATACATTAGCCAAAAGTTATTGCACTCCAAACAGTCCTTTGCAATATGAATATTCCACACACTGATATTGGGATGAAAATACATTTGCAATATATTGTGTAGTCTTTGCCTCTTATAGTTATGCAAAGTTGGTAACGACATACTACAAAAAGAGATGAAGCTGACTGTGTGTGGAGTGGGAGTCTGCATCTAAATTTTATATAATGCAATACTTTGTGTTGGCCCATCAAACAAAATCCCCATAAAGTCCAATAAGATTTGCGGTTGTAACGTGACAAGATTAGAAAAAAGTGCCATGACACTGCAGGTCTACGACTCTCATCCAGAGGATAAATCCATGCCTATAAAAATGGCAGTCTGATTTCAAGTAAAACAACCTCACGCAAGCTAACAACTCCAATTCCATCAACAACCGTCAACATCTAACTCACTTTCTGTCGAGTCTCCAAAGATTATGCTTTTCCCATAATAGCTGCTAAAGCCCTCACCAAACAACCCAAATCCTTTTTATTTTTATTTTTGTGCGGGATTAGTTTTCAGGACAATGTCAGATTTGCAGCCTTTTGATGGACAACGTCTGTGCTAAGGCACATGTAGTCGACACAAAAAGAAGTCACACACATTCAGATGGGCTTCCTAGTCCTGCAGCTTTTAAATGTGTAAAAATGACAAAAGGAAGACATTAATGAAAGCAGTTCTTCTCAAGTACAATCACACTTTTAGAAGTGAGAAAACGCTGTGCTGTGGAGCGAGTGTCTTGATCAGAGTTCAAATGAAAGCCTTCAGGTGTTTAAACAGCAAAAAACTTCTAAAGCTGTTTTAAAATGTAAAACTACTTATCTCTACTGTAAAATAACCAATTATTTCCAACTTTTAAATGCAGGAATATGAAAATGACATCTGATTTTTTTTAGAGTGTGGGGGCTTCATACCCTAATAAGGAAGAACTTCAAATCTTTCATGTGCTAAATAAAGCATAAAGTTTTCACTCTAGACTTCTGAAAAGTAGTGGCAAACATATTCCACTATGCCAAGCCACTAACTAGTTTTAACTGCATGTAATCCTACAGAATAAGGCAATAATAACAATTAGAAACCAACAGTTTTGTTGTTGCATCAGTGCCAGGTTTTACATTAGTTGCTTTGTTTGAAATTGAAGAACCCCCTGTTCTTCAAATCCAATAAATTAACGCCTCCAATAAAGCAGGGTGCCCCCTTCTTCATCTGGCTTCAAACCAGATTATAAAAGACTGATGGACATAATTTAGTGGCTTTACTTCCACTTGAATGTGGAAAACAAAAGGATTATGTAGCCAATCAACTTAAAGTTAAATAATTCTTGCAGACAGCATAAAAGCAAAAAGCAACTGTTGAATGGCCTATAAAGTCACATATGTGTTATAAATGGAGGTAAAACTGGTCAGTAAACCACTAAACTTTTAACATTAGCAAATAAATTTTAAAGATAAAAAGTTGCCATGTGTGTTCCTCGTTATTAGTAATGCTAGCTAAAGTTTAATCTTTGTGTTAACCCTTTAAAAACACACATCTAGTTATAGGTACAGCTGCATTATGCTATATTTTTTTATACAAGTAGAGCTGTTCAAAATGAGTAGCTGTAAAGCCAACAGTGCCTCTGTGTTTTATTAAGATTAATTTATGCAGTAATCAAACCTAAAATGACTGATTTACAACAACAGTCTTCAGTCAGAGGCTTTTTCAGAGTCGGTGTAATATTGACTGCCCAGGACTACTCTTTGAAGAACATTGGATAATAGGATTTACAAAAAAAATGATTTATTTTGTCAAGGGTAATGAAATTGAGAACTGGTTAGTTTTAACTCAATAAAGCTGAAAATGGAGAAGGATTTCATTTATCAGCATGAATTAACAAAGGACAGCTTCACTAGAAGAAAATGAAAGTTTTTTAAGTTTTCCAAACTGAGAACTTTAGATGACATTATACCTCCAGCAACTAAGAGACAAAGTTCTGCAACAAATTGTTATGGTTAATTGTGCTCTTTTGGCTCAAATTTCTTGAACAAGGGTTTTAAGTAAACCAAGAAATGACTTGAAAAATATTTTTCAGTGACCTTAATTGAAATCCTCCAAAAATGAACAGGTCAAAGAAATGCCAAAATGGAAATTTGGCATCAGCTGGAAGATTTCCAATTATTGAATCTCTAGAAAAATAACTTTTCTTCTTTTAAAAATAAACAACTTGATGAAGGTTGTACATGCTTTGTTTTGTTTGGCATTAAGACTGAAATATCACAACTCAACAAAAGTACACAAATATGAGAAAACCAGTTTTAAAACATGACTGAAGAAAAACGCATTTATTATCATCATGAGTATTTGTATTCAACACAGCACGCCATTGCTCCCTTATTGCTACATGGTATTGCAGTGACGGACCCCCACCACCCTCCCGCTACTGCAGTCAAGGACATTCAGATCCAGCAGAGGAATGACAAGTAGAAAGTGCATTGTACATTTTTTTTTTTTTTTGCCAGAGGGGTGAAAACGATGAACACTGAACCTTGAAGTCCTGTAGGTGCCAGAATTTTATTTTATAAAGTGACCTGAAAATGTTTGCTTTTAGCAGGTTCTGAACTTCTGTCAGACTGAACTGCATGTGGAGGTGCCAGCACTTGATATTCTCCAAAATGATGAAATCCAATTGTTCGCATAATGTGCATGGGTTTGCATTTCCACATTCTTTCAACTTACAACCCACAACTTAATGTTATGCATCAATTATTTAAATCTTAAATCCTGGCTTTGCCACTCTCCTGTACAAGACTAAGTTTGTAAGATTCAGATTTTAAGAACCCCCTCTTTTCTTTCTTTCTTTTTTTGCCCTTTTGATGCCACTGTGAATGAAATGTAAAACCAAAACATTACAAAAATAAGGTATGGTTGGTTCTTCTGTATTAAAATCAAGAATAGTAAAAACTGTAAATTTTTTGTTTATGCCTCCTGCAGCAGCTTTGTGCTTTTCACAGCCTTAAACCCAATAGTGCTAGTCTTAGAAGTTTGTTCTTTTTCCTACTGACTGCACCTTGTAAGAGTTTGCAACAGAAGTTCAGCCAACTGGTGACATATTTTCAGTTACCCAAGATGGACGCAAAAAAAAAAAAAAAAAACGAAAAAAAAAAAAAAAAAAACTGGCTAACACAAAAGCCAATGAACATTTTTACGCACGACTCAAACTTTTGCCCGACAGAAACATCCAGCAAGATAAAAAAAAAATAAAAAAAATAAATTTACAACATTATATAGTGCTGCCATGACAAAATTTAACACCTGTTAATGAATTTAAGGCCAACTTCCTTTTAAAAAAAATTATTTTAAGATGTTTTTAAGAATGCACAGATATCCTGGATTGAGATGGATTCTAAAGGACGTTCAGTTGATTTTTAGTGATTTTTACAACAAAAGCAGTTTAAAACAAAAACACTGACAGACATGTTTGTTGCTCATCTGTTTATTTTACCAAAGACTCATTCTGCTAATCCAAAACTGCGAGGATGGGGATATGAAAAGAATGGATCAATCAATATTGTCAAATCTGTTTCCTTCCAGTATAATTTCACAGATTATTTTTGTTCAGAAGATTGTCTACTGTCAGTCAGCCTGCTCTCACCTGCCAGCTTCAGTTTATGGCTGACTGACAGGCATCTAGATGTGATGTCAGAAAAGTCCAAACAAAGGCCGAGGCTGCCGTGGAGTGAAGGAACCAAACACCTCTGTAATGCTTTTGAGGCAGCCTCTGAAATACTAATGTGAAATACCAGTGAGACACAAAAATCAATGGCCTCTTCTCCCCACGAAGAGTATAAACACTGATGCGGTAATTGCAATTTATAGGATATTTGATGCTTTATTGTAGATGGGAAATGAACGCATCCAGCCCGTGGGTGGTTCATTACAGTTTCTAAAACGAATCTGTGACGCCACAAAACTCAAGGTTGTGTCCTGACACACACACACACACACACACACACACACACACACAACTCGACAGACAACCGCAAACGCACACTTTATGTTAATGCCAATACAGATTTTAATATCAAGAAATTATGCACGGTGTTAACTAAAGCAATGAAGGGATCTATTCACGTCACAGAGGAGCCAACAGCTTTTACTGTGCTGAAATTAACAAAGCAGCACCGTTTTTTTTTTTCTCGTTTTGTTGCCTTCGCACAACGGTCTACTTTTGTCTTAGAGGGCAAAAAGACAATAAGCTTAGACATTTACATTCACCGGACAGTGAGACAGTAAAAGGCTCCCATTCACACAACCACTTGTAATGTACGGGCGTTGGCATCTGTTTCTGTGGGCTTACCTATGCATACATCAATCTTGCCCTTGATAGCTGCTTCGTGTAGCGGCGTGTAGTTCCAGTTGTCTCGAGCGTTGGGGTCGGCGCCTTGACACAGAAGCAAGGACACCACCTAAAACAAGATTTAGAATTACATCAATAGTCTATTGAAGAACAATGTTTTGGTTTTACAAATTTACAGAATTAGGTATCCCGAAGTATCAGCAAGGCTCCAAGCAGGGCTGCACAAAGCACAGAAAATATATTGTTTTCACAGCATGACTGCATGCAATGCTAATATCACAAAAAAACATGCTTTAACTGGATATATTTAAGCTAATTACAAAAGTAGAATGCATTCAAAAACACAGATTGATTCTTGTTTTAATAAGAATGCAATTGTAGAGTCATTACAAAACTACAACTCAGCTGTTCCTAATCAAATGTATCCAAATGCTACTTTTTTTAACAGAACCATGTAGGGAACCAATATGAAAATTTGGGCCGATATCAATACTTCTGCTGTGGTCAATAACTAATATTATCGATAACGCATACATCATACGTAATATATATTTCCCAACCCTGTTGACCATGTCTTTAAAACATCAAAAACCACAGACATGAGTCTGATCTTAGAAGCAGAAGGGCAAAAAAAAGTATTGGTGAAATAGTTAAAAGTTTGCACCTCAGAATGACCAAAAGAGCAAGCATTGTGGAGCGGGATGAGCCCCCCATCGTCTCGGGCGTGCACGTTTGCGCCTGTCTGGAGCAGGTGATCCACCACATCTTTCCGTCCAAAACCTAAGACAAAAGATGAAAGTGGGCAGGGTGCTGATTAGAAGGGGGAAAAACCCTAACCCTGATCTATTTGCACACATTCAAATCAGCCAGTTGTGTCATCCATGTTGATGACCATATTAAATATACACAGTTTGATCAGGGTGTTGACTCAAAGGTAACACTTAGAGATGTGTGATGTCACTTTTATGACACTGTTCAGGCTGAACTACTAAGAAGTCAAGTACAGAACTGCATAATGACTCACTGTAGAAACAGGGCTAGCATAAACGCTGGCTGATAAAGCTAACATTTGACCAATATTTAAAAGTAGGATCAGCTACACATCGATTCTGTGCGAAAGCATGCTTTGAGTCGGCTGTATCTAAGCAGACAACGCGTTCAGGATGGAAACTCTGACAGTTTCAGCTAGACAATGAAATCATTCTTTTTTTGGAGGGTGTGTGAGGAAAGACGATGGGATGTGAATCCCCTAAAACGTTTCCACCACCAAATCTATGGAGCCAAAAAGCAGAAAGAACCAGCTGCTTCAGGGAGTTCATTTCAGCCCACCAGTACACATACGTAGCATTTTATGCTACATATGCTAACTGCATAATATTCTCACAGCATGATAACCTTGAGTAAAAATAGAAAAGAATGTTTAATTACAACAAAGGACCAACAGTTAATCCAAACTGTGCTAAAATACTCTAATGAATTCATTATTAGAGGTAATCATGTTGCTAAAATTGTGTTATTTTGAATATTTGTGAATATTTTGGTTATAATATCTGGACTGAATAAAAAGTAAACAATGAAAACATAAAATCAGAACTTTAATAGTCGTTGGAAAAAAAAAACAACCACCATGATTTATTGGTCCAAATAATTGGGGAGAAATACATGGGGTAATAGCCCTACTTTAGTACCTGACTCAATATTGCTATTTGGTGCTAAAATAAAGGGCTATTTCACTGTTTGCACTCAATTCTTCTGTAATTATTGAGGCCGCAATCAGCGGTTTTTACCACTGTAGGGAAATTGACACGTATTAATCTGCTTGATGTGTGATGGGACTATGTGGATTCTAGGGCTGTGTAATAATATCAATATTGCAATATATATCGATATTTTCTTTCCTAGAAAAAAATCGATATTCATCCGCAAGTATCGTAACATCCAACTGTCACCTTGCTCACTCACTGCTTGCTTTGCCAGGAGAGTGATTAGGTCATCAGGCTTAGAGTGATTCCTTCAGATGTTAAGTGTCAAGGTTAAAAAGGTATCAGACTATTCAGAGCAGGGTACTTGGTGCATTTTATTTACTTTACAAATGCATGTAAGCTACAGTTTGTACTGTTTCAATTAAAAGAAACATGTTTTCTCACCACTTCTTTGATTCATTTTGTCCAGATGTCGACTTTAAGTCTGTGTCCATGTCCAACCAGAGCCATGTATTGTGTAGTTGGTGCTTTTGATCAGTTTTCAGTTAAATTAATTCAATCCAACTCTATAACAGTCACAAAATGTCACCAAAATCACTCTGTCCCTCTAAAACCTTTCAGAAAATCGCAAAAGTGTATTGAATTGTATCATTTGCTGAATATCGCAATATATATAGTTTCGTGAGCAGAATAATGTGTATCATATCGTAAAATTATTGTATCACTACAGCCCTAGTGGACTCTCTGTTCAGCTTGAATATTAAATAAACTAAATGAAAATTAAATGTAATTGGATGTCATTATGTTTAACAAATGACGGGTAAAATAGATTATGACGTTTTTTTTAAATCCCATCGGTCAATATGACGGACAACAGAATTGACCATCCTGATCAATAAATATCGGCATTGGCCAGGGAAACCGATATCAGCCAAAAGTTAAATATTGACTAAATTTCGACAAATCTGAAAGTGACGTGAATTAAAAAAATAAATCTGTACTTTCTTTATTTCTGTTATTTTTCTCTCCAAACGTTGCCGCTTATGGAAGAAAACTTGTTGCACGTGCGATTAAATGCACTCGGTGCTCACACTTTTCCTGTTCTTGTTGCTCTTTGGCTCGACAAAAACAATCTTTTCATAGCAAAACAAAATTTATTTATTTTTTTTAATTATTATTATGCTTTCATATGGTTACCTGCAGCGAAATGCAGGGGTGTAGATTTCCGTCCAGCCATGTCTTTGGCGTTCACATTCACCGCATCTACGAGTTTCTTGACTCTGGAAACGTCCCCGTTTCGACAGGCTTCAAATAGCTCTCTAAAAGCGCCGTTTGCATCGCCGCTAATAGTGCTGCTGCAGCTGCGGGGGTTAGCACTGCCAGAGTCCGGCGTAGAGCCAGGGCTAGTCTCGCTTCCCTCGGTGGTGGTCGGGGAGCTAGTAGTGCTGCTGCTGCTGCTGCTGGGTGTGAGGGCCAGAGCCGGGGAAGTGGTGTTGGGAGAGGTCAGCGCTACCTCACCATCAGCCACGTTTTCCATTTCTGCTCCAAGGGAAAGCGGGGAAGCATCTTCGGCGGGTGCAGACGGCGAGTCCGGCGGGCTGACGGGTACAGATGCGCTGCGAGGGGGTGAGGACAGCAGGGCGCTCAGCTGCTGCTGCTGCTGCTGCTGGGAGGAGCGACGAGGCGTCGCCATTTTCACAACACAACAGTCCCCAGCAGCAACACAAACACTGCTGACAATTTCCTGCCTGGAAAACCAAACTTCCGCTCGGGATTACCAGGATAACAGCTGCTTGGCAAAAACTTAAATGAGACATAAGTCATCTAGGGTGGAAGTTCACGGAAACAAATAAAAATAAAAAAACGAAAAAATACCCTAGGTTTTGTGAAGGAATTTATTAAATACTTTATTACGTCGTTAGATTTCTAAATAATGTCTTGTTCTGTTATATTCTGTGATTATTTTATGCGCGAATTTGTTGTTCTTTAGTTTCAGTAGCTTATAGCTGCTATATTGAACAATGTTGACATATCTGGGAGCATAAAGTTCAATTTATTTTCAAAAAAATAATTACAGACTGCTCGGTGGCTCAATTAGGTTTCCCCAGGCTTCCTCCCAAAGTCCATAAACAGAACTTTTAGGTTAAATGATCCCTCTAAATTCCAGTTTGGTGTGAATTTGTTCGTACATGGTTATTGGATGTGCCCCTATGATTGACTGGCCATCTGCCCAGGTGTAGAAATCAATGCTTTTTTTTCTTTTACACGTTCAGATTTCTAAAGGTAATTAAATAAAAAATAAATCCTTAAAACCAGAGTAGACAAACAACATGGTCCAAGGTGTCTGCAATATTAACAAAAAGGATGTTTAAATGCACTTTTGAAACATAAACCTTAAGCAAGTATCCAGTAATGTTACAGCTGTTACACTTATTTGCCATCAGATGGCAGCAGACTTTCTAGGGTAAAGCCTTGAGAGGTTTAGCTTTCACAGCATTCATTGAAAATGTAAAAGATGAACTCAAACAAATGTTTTAACAAATGAAAATTCATGATTCAAAGTTGGAATATTATGCAGTCCATTAAAACAAAATGTAATGATGTATGTTTAGACTAATGTGTCTGTCAGTTACCTCTTTAGATTTTTATAAACAAGCTCAATAATTGTCCCACAGCTAAGCAAAAATGATGACTACAAATTAATAATATATGTGTCCAATGTCTTTTGTTTACTAACAACTTTTTAAATGAATTATGACACATCTAAAATGGCATCATTGGCATCTGAACACTTCGTCAGTCAGCTCGTCAGTCGAAACTGTAAACGTGTAAATATTTGGCACCAGTTACAGGAAACAACTTGATCAACCTACTTTTGCAGGGCTAACCTTAAAATCAAAACATAGACAAAAAAAAAATCTGTTAGGTTGTTTGGTGTAGAACATACAATGAGTACACCCTCTTTTAGTTATTGTGTTTTGCATATCAGAACATATGCACAACCAATTCCACATTAATATTTTTAAGGTAAAGTAAGGCAGACTTTTATGTTGTTGTTGTTGTATTTTTCAAGTAAATATAAAAAAAACTAAAATAATGCATGTGAAAAAATACAAATTAATTATTTTTTTATTTACATAAATATATATTTATCCCATGGTCAGTTGGCAGGTAGGGCTATTTTTTAGCAGCAGTAACTTGAAACTGTTTTTTGTGTGTCTTTATAAGTTTCCCAGATTGTCTCCTTTGTAACATTGCTTCCGTTCACTGAAATTTACAGACAACACATTCTTCACAGATCATTGAAGGCTTGAAAATGGCATTTGAATCAGTTTGAGTTCTGGATTTTGACTGGGTCGTTGCAACACTGTGATTCTTTTTCTATCTCTTCTACTCTGTTTGGCAAAACTGTCCCGTTACTGACTCAGTTTTAGCTACGATTCAGCTATCGGGTCACACATTTGACTCCAGAATACTTTAATATTCAGAGGATTTTATGGTCATCCTAACGATTCCAATGTGTCATGGTTCTATGTTAGCTATATAGCATAAATCATCTCTTCAAATTGCTTGGACCTTCCCTCCTGAGAAAATCAGAACTGTTTTCCACTGGAAAACACTTTTCACCTTTTGTTGATGGATTCATATTGCTTGTAGATGACATTATAACGTATTCCAGATTGATGGGAAGCTATGGTTTCACGTTAATAATAATTTTTAAAAAGTTGGTGACATCTGATAACAGTCACCATGACAAGGATTCAGTTTTGTAAATGTGGACAGAAAAATAAGGCCACGTCACCATGATAATCCAAAGTCAGTCTGGTTGGTTGACATGCCTGCCATTCCTCTGCCAGCTGCTCTTTAAGTATCAAAACTCTCAAAGTTCTGGGAACAAAACTACAAACAACCTCACGCACCTTCAGAAAAATGTGACCTCAAAATTGGAATTTTCCACTTTTGGTGAAAACATTAGCATAAATTAGCATTCAATCAGTGATTGATCCCAATCAGTTAAAAAAGGCAATTATTTTTCAACTACATACGATTTAAGTCACAATAAGAAAAAGACCATTTGCACTGGATTAGAACCTAACTGTCCTCCCTAGAACTTAATCTGTTTTGTTGATAATTAAAGACTGATTGAGAGCTGTGTGAACTTAACAGATGCTTTTGAAGGAATCTTGTTATGTTTGGAATGTTGACTACTTTTATTGAGCCCATTGAAATTCACAAAGAGTATTTATTTTCATTTTAGAAACACCCAGTTACCCTTGAGGCTTATGCTTAACTTGAAGAAACAAATCCTCAAGAAACCCACTATGACTCATGTATTGGGAGACATAAATGAATAAAATAAAAGGTGCAGAAATACTTTCTGCAGGGTACTCTACGATGATAGAAAAGGGGCTACAAGAAAGAGAAAGATGCTGGAGCACAAATGAGCCCAAGTTATTTCAAGAAAATCCAGCAGAACAGCATTGTTTCTATTAATAGTTCTCTTCCAGCCGTTTTGACCTTTTCAAGCTATAGTCAAAACAAGACTTTATCTCTGAAGCTTTAGATGAATTTGTGAAAAGTTTTGAAAACACTGACAAGATGGAGACAACTAATCACTAATCTTGGGGTGGTAAAGCAAACCTAAAAACCTTGACAAATGTCTGAGGCTGTGAAATGCTGCTGTAATAAAACGGGCAAACTTTACACACACACAAACATACACAAATGTAAATTAATAAATTGAATGAATAATAAATCTCACACAAATCAGTTCGTAGACTATTGAGCCTGTCTTATAAAACTTTACTAAATACTTAGTCAAAAATACTTTTTGGTTCTGACAGCTTTAAGATTTCTCATGTGTGGAGGAACTACGTGTATTGCTAAGGTGTGAGTTTGGCATGTCCTTCCACACAAACTGCCATCTAATCCCAATGTAATCTCTATGATAGTGTTCTTTCCAACTGAATTCAAACTAGATCATTTACACAGCCATTCACTTTGTCTCCCTGAAGCCTGATGAAAGTTGCTATGACTGTGAGATTGTTGTTACGGTCTTGCAGAAAAATCCACTCTTGTTTTATTTCCAGATTTTTGATGATTTCTTCACTCATCTTTTTCTTTTTACCCATGCCATGCTGTGATAATATGAGATATATTTTAAAGGCCATCAACTTAACCAGTTGTTATTAATTTAAGCTGATAAGCAGTGCTTTCTGAATACTGACAGATTTTAAGGATTTTTGTTTTCTTTTCCTCACCTTTTTATCTTCATTCCTTTATTTCCTTTTTTTAATGGCTTAATTTCTGTTTGGCTTAATTGTTTTCATCTTGTAGCCTGTGTGGATTAGATGGGTGTTACCTGTAGTGTGAGTTTCAATCAGTAGCGAAAATTTAATTGCATTTTAGAAAAATAACGAAGCTCTATCTTCATTTTGACTTTCTATTTGAAACGTGTTTAATAACTGGCGTGTTCTTTATCAGATACGCATATCTGAAACAGAAAGAGCCTCGTCGAAACTGGCCTCGTCCTTGTTCTTGGTAGCAGGTGAAGATGAAAAAAAAAAAAAAAAATGCCCCGCCCGCCTCCAGCGCGGTGCGCCGCACCTGTCCTGTTTAGAGACTGGAACAAACCGGAAAGTGTCCGCCCACTGCAAAGTTTCAGTCGGACTTGTTTTTAATGCCACCGCTCATAGCTGTCAAAAGTCAGTCGCTCCCATCTCTGAACACGAGGTTAGGGACTGAGAACAACCATGCCGTTCTTGGCGAACTTCAGAAGAAGAAATACAGAATGGGTCCGCACGACCATGCGCACCCCGGGGATCCTGATCTTCGGGATGGTGATGGCTCCCTGCGGATGGATCCTGAGTCTCGTCACTACCGTGGCCCCAAATTGGAGGACTCTTCATGGGGTCACCGGCGTTCCGGTTGATCGGGTCTACGAGCAAGGGATCTTTGACGTCTGCATCGCCGCCACATCCACTGAAAGACAGAATTGTGCAGTAACGGACACCGCTTACAACTCGAACAACATCATTGAGATCTCTCAGGGTTTGATGTTGGCCTCCCTGATTGTGAATCTGGTGGGGATTGCTTTTGCCATCCCGGGGGTGCGCTGCTGGAAAGACCAACCTCGGTGGGGCCTCTGCACAGTGGGCGGCATTCTTATCTTCTGCGCAGGCGTCCTGACCCTCATCCCTGTCTCCTGGTACACGCACATCTTGAAAGACATCTCTACAGACTTCGTGCGGACTGACACCCGCGCCGGCTACTGTCTTGTACTGGGCTTCATCGGTGGAATATTTGAAGTCTTGGGCGGCATCGTCATGTCCATCGGTTGCTGCCGCTGCTGTGGCGGGAGGAACCGCGGAGAGAGGCCGATTGAAGATGTCCTCGGCCCCAGGAGCCAACCGAAAAGGGAGCCGAGACGCGTGGAGGTGCCGAGCCTGAGCCGACCCAGGAGCAGCGCCGCCAGCAGCTATCCGGCCTCCAACAGGGAATCCGTCGATGATGACATGGATGTGTCCTTCCCCAGGGCCAAGAGCCCCGGGGCCCGCTCAGGAGCCAACAACCCCTCCTTCACCGGCAGACCCTATGATGCTGATCTATGAGACTCATCTGAGTTAGGCAACTGACTGAGTTAGAGACTTGTTATAAAACGGGGAAAATGAAAAGATGGGGAACATAAAATGAAGAGTATTGCAGGTTTTAAATAGGCAAATATAAAAGTTACATCTGTTGTAATTGGAGAACAAAAATGAGTATGTCTGGCGATCAACCTGTTGTTAATGAAGAAAGCATTTTTGTATATGTTGCTGTCTATGAACTTCTCAGCTTTTGTACTTCTATTTTATGTAAATACTGTGTTCTTAAGCACTTTATAAAAGGCAGTCTCTGTTGAAAGAAGCATCCCAAAGTGATTAACGTGTTGCCATTTGTTCTGAATGTCTTTATTAAATGTGCACTCTGCTTCCTTACTGAGTTCCCCTTTTTACTTAAAAGTGCAAAGAATTGGAGACGTTTTCTTTAGCTAGAAATTTGTGCTTGCTACATATGTCTATTGGTTTAGGTTAAAGCTGTGTGGCGCATTTGCTGTTGGAGTAAAGTATGATGAAAATAAATATTTGCAATGATGCTGATAAAGCTAGAAAAAAATGGCTAAGGACAATGTTTTGGCCTCCCTCTGCACAAAGAAGCAAAGCTTTCTTTCCAAGTTACATTCTATATTTCTCTTTTCCTCAGTCGCACATGTTTACTGGCTTCTCCTCCCAAAGTATACAGACAATGTAGTCTGACCTGTCTGAGAGGCTGGGCTCTTTATGCATCTTGTACAACAGCATTATTTTCTTTGTTAAATCTAAAAAGAAAGGTGAGGTTCCTGGTGAGTCTTTTGTCACTCAACAGTCCTGCAGGAAACTGCAATGCAGTTCTTCTTGCAGGACCTGTTATTTAAGGCACAGTCTCAGTCAAGCTTAAATTAAAGCATTTTTTTAAATACATACGCTCTTCTCAAATTTACAACTTCATGGCAATGCATTAAAAACTATTACTTCAAAACTACTGAACTCAGTATATTCAAAATTGAGTTTATTTATTTGAAATATTATTTCAAAAATATGAAATATTTTCCTCCACACAAGTAGGAGTCAGGCTTTGGGTCAAAGAAAAAAAGTATGCTTCAGCCCTGATCAGTGACATATTTCCTGAATTCTTAAAATACATATGAATCAGATGTTTATTCTCTAGGACCTCCTGATAGTCAAATTACTACACAGGATTAACCTACTGTACAGTATTAACATATGGAGATGGTTGAATACTATGAAAAATGTTTTGCAGAATTAATAGTTGAATATAACCACAATGAGATTTAAAAAAAAAAGTCAGTGGAATATTTTTAGTGAGAAAGTTGAGGAAGGCACAACATAAGAAATACTATTGCAGTAAAACAATTTTAATTACGATTTTTATGCTGGCAAAGTATGTAGTAGTAAACCTACATAATGAAACATTGTGATGACTCTCCGCTTTACAGATGTAAATTGTTTGTTATCCATACACTGAATACCCAGGAGAGTGCTAGTTTATGACAAGTGCAAGAGGTGTCTGGGGTGCGGCAAGCATATTTTCTCACACCCACACCAACACCTGAACAAAGTTGAAACCCAGATGTTTAAGAAATAAAGTTTTCTCTCAGTGCTTGAATGTAGTTCTCTTAGTTTGCCAAACTTATTGCCAAAGTTATTGGCATAATATGAAACAAAGCACTTATGAAACACGTCTATCATCATCCCTCTTTATTTAACCAGTGGCAAGTTTTTCACGCGATCCAAAACACCTTTCTGTTGAAAGTTCATCGTTTGCCTCAAAGTTTCTACACTTGGATTGTGACCAAAGTCAACTTTGTTTCTTCATAAAAATATATTCTGTAACAGCAAGTTACATAATGAAAGTGCCATAATACTTTTAAACTTCCTATTAAGTATCCAGAAGAGTCAATATTAGCATAAAGTTTCAAGTTTCATGTCGGTACGCACCGGACTCGTGAGGTTTGCCTATTACTTTAAAAACACATGTGGACATAGCATGAGTTTGATCTCGTCTCAGACACTTTCTCAGGTTACCAAGGTTGGTTGCTTCTGGTCTTGTATGACTATTGGAGTTTATGTAATGGAGTTTATGTTAGCTCATCAATCAAACACAGAATGACGTTAAAATGCAGCTTGTACATACACCATCTAACTATCCTAATCAATAATTAGTAATTTAAAGTCTAAATGAAGCAGCACCCTGCTTTTTTATCTGATTCCCTGTATTTGTAGTAGTTTATGTAATATACAAGAAAGTTTGAACATCTAACTATCTGACCAATTGGGAGAAAAAGCATTTGAAATCTCACAATATTTCTTTCCTTAGTTAAAAAGAACACTATTTTACATAAAGTCTAAAGAATTTAAAGGCACTTAAAAGTAAACTGTAGAGTATTCATTAACATATTTAGGCAGAGGATTTATTGCATTTTTCTCAAAGACATGTCAATAACAATGGCATAATCTTAAACAGCAAAATTAGAAAGCAAAATATGATCACCATAACTGCATGTATATTTATGAGCAGAGGTTATAGCACAACCTCTACTGAGGAAAGGCAAACATTAAAAAAAAATCAGAAAAGAACACTTATAATACTGAAAAACAAATGTGTTTTGTTAGCTTGTCTCATTTTCAGCAGAGACCTTAGTCCTGTTATTCTGTCACAGTCTACTGGTCTGTCTGCAAGTGAAGATCTGGCTGATCCCCAGAGAGAGCAGTGAAGCAGACATATGAAACATGTCTTCACGTTTGTTGAGCAAGGTGAAAATCTGATTGGCATCCATTATTTTGTTAAAAAATAATAAATATTCACCCATTTAACCTATATAGTAGGTTACACACACACACACACACACATATATATATATCTTACCTAGAGCTTCAAAATATGTGAATTTTAGAGAATCTATGGCTACAAACATTTCTGTAGATTAAAGACAAAAATTCTTAGTTAATTTTTTAATCTCACTGATAATTTTGATCAAACTAGATGAGACAACAAACAAGAACAATTCACAAAAACATAGAAGTAATTTTTGAGGAATATGAATGCCATGCTGTAATTTTGCTTTAATTGCAAAATCCCAGCTCGCCTCTAGAGGGAGACCACAAAACGATTTTTAGTCAAGATATTTTCTACAAAACGCCATGAGGCTTTTTTTGGGTAAATATACTTTAAGAGAATGTTTAAAGAAAAAATAAATTAAATAATATATGCGAGTGATATATGAATAATGGACAAAGAAAAGTTCAGACATTGGGCCTTGAGGAAAGTAAGGCCCAATGCCGATACTTCACAATTCTAAGAAAGCTATATGAAATAGTCTATACCAAATTTATTAGGTAGAAATTGACAAAACACCCTGAGTTTGCTTTTGCATGCAAAAGCAAATCAAAAGTAAATCGAAAGGTTTCATCCTTCTACTTTATATATAATTTTAATGAAATAAATTTAATAATTTAATTCTACACACATTAATTATGAGAATTTAATTTGAAGCTGTGCTTTGGCCTCTTCAGCCTCTTGGCGAGAGCAAAAGTGAAGAAGATGATGGTCAGTGGTAGACCTACGTAACTTCCCCTTTACCGTTTTGCAGCAGATATTTCCAGTGTCGCCCACATCAATCCTAAAGCAGATTGGCACCACCTGCTGGAGGAGTTTGGTAGGTTATGTGGCTACTGTACAAACATGTCAAGGCAGGTTGGTAGTTTATCAAAGCAGATGAGTGAGAGTATGCAAGGACAGGATTAACACACCAAGCTTTGACAAGGAGGGTAAACAGAATATAGAGGATTTGATAACAGGAAACTTGTTTAGTACACGAGTGATAGATTTTTTTGAAGTGTTTGTACTGTCCCTGAATGAATGCCACCTCATTTTGTGAGGCATATCTGCCATATCAAAAACCGCTTATGCTTTTGAAGCAGAAATCTGAGATTAACACAGCTGAGCAGGAGGCATTTGAAATCGGATATCTTTCAGCATGAACCCAACATGCCTGTTCATGATGGTAATCCACAGTTTCTCATGCTTGTGCTGTGCATTTCCAGGGTTTTGATAAAGATGACTTCTGTTTTTGCTTTGTAGTTTTAGGCAGAGGTAAACTAGATACAACATACAGTTTTTAAACGCTGGCATGATTTAGTTTTGGAAAAAAATGTTATGCCCACTGTATGAACTCTGCATACAAATTGCATTCTTGTTATTCCCTAAAATTTAACACTTGAGAATAGAAATATAGAATGATTTGGACAAAATCATATGCATCAGAATGACCAAATCAAAGTCTAGAATTATAAAAGGATTTTCACCATCAAATTTGTCAGATGACAGATTGCATGGTAAATTTGAAAAAAAGAAAAAGAAAGTTGTTTTAACAAGTTAGTTTGTGTGCAAATTCAAAATGGACAGTGATTTATTGAATGGTTTTCAGAAGTTAAATTCTAACTGCAGTGACACTGTGCATTAGAGACCAACCTATAGCTGTGCTGCTTCAAGAAATCTGAAAGACAGCTACAAAAACAATACAAAAACTGACATTTAGAAAGAAACGGTTTTATAAATTTTATTAGAATAAAATAAAGGACAAGTGTTATATTGTGTACAACTGTTTAACAGTGTATATAAAAAGCACTTAAAAAGTTTACTGCATTTTTCCTTTATAGATGTATAAAATTAAACTCGCCAGAAAATCTACTGAGAAATTAAGGACTAATTACCCTATTGTGACAATATAGATGTTCAGCAGCAGAGCTTAGAAATGTGAAAACTCCAGTTTACTCGGAGTAATTTGGGAAAAAATTACTAACAAAAAGAAAGAAAAAAGAAAAAGAACAAGTCACTAAAACAAAGACTTGATTTTGGTTTTGTTGGAAAAAGATTGTTAGTCTTGTGCTCAATAAAAATAACTAACTGTAAACAAGTCTTGCAGTTTGTCAAAATCAGATTATTAAAGCAGACATCCACAAATGATCTGCTTAACATTCATAGTTCAGTTTTGTACAAAAAAAAAAAAGCTATTTTTTCAAGCATAATTTACATGGCCAATGTCTTCTATATACACACAAACCTTTTGTTTTACTGGTGCTGTAGAGTGTATAAAGTGACTACGCTACTTTAAAATGGGTTTACTTAGATCTTTGACGCAAGGGTTCTGTGGGGACATTGA
>NW_006800085.1:1368130-1415387 GCF_000485575.1 Poecilia formosa
CTTAAAAAAAAAAAAAATTGCTTGGATACTTTCACCAAACAAATGCTCCACAGAACAAAAACAGAAACAAATGTTCTGCTTAACAACAAAGAAAAAAATAAATAAACAGAAGGACAGATAACTATGCAGTTTGGATTTGCATTGGTAGTGGTTGTGATTATTATGGAACACAAAATTATCAGTTGTGTGCATAATCAAGGAAATAAAATGGATTAAAAAACATTATGACAATGCATTAGACAATGATCAGATGGACCCACATATTTTTCTAAATATAAAAAAGTCTGCAAGGTGTGGCATATTTTGTGTCAGGACATAAAATATAATAAAACTTTCCTCATCTAGCTTAAAAAAACAGACCAAAAGAAAAAAAAAAAAACAGACCAAAAGCACTAAAATGTGAACTACACAGCACATAAATTATTTCAAACATAAAACTATGCAATTATGGGTAAATTATATATCATTTGTAGAGATACCAAAAACCTTATGACCTTGAAAAATCCTTGCTAACACCAGTTAAATACAAGAAGCTGGTTGTCATGAGATCAATGCCTCCGGCCAAAGCTCCTGCTTCATCATAGAAAGTGGTTGAACATTTGCATCATTGTGCTTGGCATGACTTTGCATGAAATAAATGTCAAAGAGTGAGTTTAACTCAACTATAAAGACATGGACAGTGCCATGACTATAGAAACAAAATCCAACACAACCTCATATTTGTCCTGCAGAAAATATTATTTGTGTCAGCTGAACAAAGCAAACGGGCTCATCAGTCAAGGTGCTTCAGTAAATTCAGTGTTTGTGCCTTTCAGAGGCTGCAGCAGGAACACGATGGGGGGGATTATCCAAGACGTTGTTTACCTGGACAAGAATGAGAAACATTTTGGTTTTTTAATCAATTAATATAAAGTTCAAGAGCAAAACAGCTGACAAACTAGCATCTAGATGATGTGTTTATTATATTTTACTTTTAGAAAGATTAACAGTTAAATACTTTAGGCTTGTAGCAATGTGATCCAGTGACACATGATGCATTTTTTTAAATTATTGGTAGTAATATTGACAGTATGTGTAATGTTAGATTAATACATTTGATTACCCACATTACCCAAGAAAGAAAAAAATATGTAAATACTTTCCTCTTCCTTGTAATCAGTATTCAAAAATAAGGAGCTGGTTAGGTCAAAACATGCTTACCTTAGACATATTCCATATTTATCCACATTAAGGTGATACGTTGTAACCTTGTTGTGCTGCCAGTTGTTTTCTGTTGACAAAGAAAAAAAAAACATAGTGGGACTGAGTTAATTTTCTTTTTTCAGTATCGTCATACTTTCCATTCAACACACCAATGGGATGCAGTTTTGCACTCACAAAACAATGAGTGCAAAACTACAAATCTCCTCTAGGGGCAGACTAAGGCAAGTCTACTTGAGAGGCAAACAAATTCTCCCCAAAAAACTACAAACACCATACAGGACATACAAACTGAGGTGTAAGTTTGAATAAAGAATTGATCATGAGAAAACAAATATCTTGAAAAATGTAGCTTAATATTCAGACATCTATACATGGCCTGAATTTCCCAATCCTAAATAAAAAAACAATTAAATGCTGGTAAACATCAAGTAAGAATTCAAAAATATTTAATGAATGCTACAAATCAAGCACCAGTAAATGTTCTCATTTTATTCAACAAAAAAATGGATAAATCTTTTAAGCAAACTAAATTAAACAAACAAAAAAAAACCAACAACAACATTTCAACACATTCTAAACCGCAACAATGTATTTTATATGATAAGTCCAAGTACCTCTTGTTCCTCTTTTGCCTTTGCCTTATCTTAGCAAAGACAAAAGCGAGGATCACCAACCCGACGATGACAACAATTACGCTTATGGTCAGTGGTGTACTCAAATGCCCGTTGACTGTTGTTTCGCAGAATTCCCCGCTGTAGCCCAGATCACATGTACAAACCAGATTATCGCCGCCGTCTGAAGGAGCCTCGCAGGCCCCGTGGCTGTGGCACTGGCTGTGTCTGCAGTGGTCGTCCTCCATGGTGTTAGAAGAAGTTCAAGGGGAGGACAAAACACACTACAACTTTGTAAAGCTAAGTAGAAAGCAGAAGGAGAAAATATTATGAATAATTGGTTAGAACACACCCTAAAAGACAATGACAAGCAAGACAAAAACAGGAGCTGAAATTGATGTCTTGAGGACAGGTCAGGGCAATACATGAACAATCTTTACACTTCTACAAATAATAAAAAAAACAGTAGAGCACATTTTCTCTTAAATGCCACTATGTTTTATCGTGCAAAAGCTAAACTTTTTTGCCAAAGAATTTGTAAAAAAAAAAAAAAAGTAAAACTAGTCAGAAAACCGGTTTGACAAGCGTGGTCAAAAGGGACAGTGTGGAACCCAACTCTTTTTTTTTTTTTACACTTTGTCTTGTAAAATGGTTAAATTTTTCTCAAAAGGCTAATTTCACAATAAACCGGATCTCATTTTAAACAATAAGCCTTTCAGCTAAATTTACCATCTGTACCGTTTGTTTTTGGGCCAGCTTAAATGCGCTTCTAAACTTTTTCCTCGTCAGCGACGGTACAAATAATGTTCGTGCAACTAAAATTTCACAGAGTTTCATATGCAAATTTTTACTATATTAGTCTTTCTCAGAAAGGCAAATACAATGAATTAGTGCAGGCGTTGTCTTCACAGAATTAGAAATTGTTTGGCACCCTGCCCTTAAATATTTTAAAGGCAACATCACAAACAAATTATTTGCAAAGTTTACCAGTCCATTTAAAGAAAAATACATTTAAAAATGACTTTACTCTTTTGGCCTTACAAAATGCCATCAGTTTTTGCCATTTCTGCTTTGAGCTTATGGTCCTAACTTAATTGGTAGACTAATCTGACGCATGCCATTTCAATCTATAACACGAGATTTCTGTCTGAAAGGGCTACAGTAACTGGAAGTCACAATAAGACAGAATCCAAACATGTACATCAGTTTCTACCCAACAATTTGTGTCAATATTCCACGTATGAAATAGTATTGTTTTGGTTAATATAGCTTTAGAGTGCTGCATCCCTTTTTTGAAGAAGCTTTAAAAAAAATAAATAAATAAAAAAAAAATATATATATATATGTAAAAACACCAAAAAACTCACAGAAACAATTAAGAAAACTCTGGGATCTTCAAACGTGTGAGCTGGTGGTTTTGCTGCTGCCGTTGGCTCGTCCAGTCGTCTGCTGTCTTGCTAAAGATTCTTTCAACTTCCCCGTCAGTCTGATCACCTGGGGAATAAAAAAAAAAGTGGGCGGAGAACAAAAGACGAAAACTGAGTCCTGTGAACAAATGCCTGTATTTTTCCCCCCCTACAAACAAGGAAAGAGAGTCCCGTCCTCCCTCTTTTCACATGAACGACGTCACACAAACATCCCTTGTCAGGGATGTCATAATTTGACATGTTACAAGGTTTAATCCACCTCGTGGCACATTTCGGTTTGCTGGCGACTCATCCTGATTTCCAAAGTTAAAACTGAAAGCATGTGGAAAAAAACAGGAATTTAGGAAATAACCGTCACAAGAACGTTGGCGTGAAAGTGGAAAGAACTTAAATGAGCATAAAGAAGAACAGGAGAGGTTCGTACTTACTGAAAATACGATATCCTGGTCAGAGTGGCAACAGTAGGTGTGTTAGGAAACTTTGGCGTGGGAGGAGCAGACAAGTCAGAGCAAGACTCACCTTACAAGACATGACAAAATCAACATATCTATGTGAACACACACACACACACAAGTGTTGTGTAAGCCCAGGGAGCCCTTATGCAAACCAGACAGAGGCAAAATCTAATTAAGCTTGTGTGAACTCTTCAGACAGCAGTACTGCACTTTTGAACTGCATTTATATGTCCATGTCAAACCATAACCAAGTGCCACATGTGCTACGCTGGCTCTGTGATTGCTCACTGCTGAATCCAAACACAAATTAGCCACCACAAATCACAGTCATTACAATGTGGTCATTGCAACAAGACTGCAACATGGACTACCTTTTTCCTTATTACTACATGGTTTTATTTGTGAAGATGATCTCAAGGATGCAAACTGGTTTTATGTGCATCTGATTTCATCTCTGGTGTCTACTGTTGTCACACTTCCCTCCCTCTTTTCTTCTGGTCAAGTAATCATAGACAAGGATCATCAGCACTTCTGATGTCAACAGAAAAAAGGCGGAAGGAACGATTAAAGGGAACGAAACTATTTCCACATCGAAGCAATATTCAGTAACAAATACCCTCCGGACAATGGGCATTGTTCAAATGAGACACGACACCCTTTTGTCCTTTTAAAATAGCTTGGACATAGAGAAGAGTTGCGGAAGTCATGCATGTATACATCCAACATACATGGTTAAATATGAAAGTGAGCATTTTATTCCTTTTACAAGAAACATTATGAAAAATGTTGAAAGAAAAATGTTCATAGGGAAGAACAGAAATGAAATCCAACCTCCACTTATTGGATCTTGATTATGTATGTACATGTTTTCTCTGTCCAACTGATTGCTTGTATTGTTTTTAAAAACATGTTTGAAATAAGTAAACAAAAATGCAACAGGAAGTTGCTAAAGATAGTTGAAATTAACATGAGTTATTGGTAGGACAGTCATTAAAATTTGTTCCGATTTTAGTGCTAAACAGTTAAGCAGGGTTGATGAGTTCGTGTTGCTCACCCATTGCTTCAATACTAGAGATTAATGATCATAAAAAAGTTATTCCATCAATGAGTCATATTCTCAAAGTGCTAGCAATGCTTTGAAAAGCTTACGCAGTTGAGTAATGCAGTTTTATGTATCAATGAAACAATGTCGAGTTCTCACAGCCCCTATAAAATAAAACGAGAGCTTTCTTTGTGTTTGTACAATATCAATTTTATTTCTCAAATTCAAAAGAAGAGGCAGCCTTGAGCTAACAATAATAAAACATTTCAAAATGAGTGTTGCATATAGTTTCTATATTAAATAAAAATACTTAGAAATGACAAAAGGACCAAAAGCAAAGAAAATATATTTTTGGAATAACTTTTAAGATGTTAGCAACAGTTTCTTTCTTCCTTACAGAGAACAGAGTCAGAGTAAACACTGCTGGAGTGAACGCCCATAAGCGCCACTTATTCAGTTCTTGAATAAACAGACACAACCCCAGTGCCTTAAATGGGTTCAACTGGACACTTCTGCCAGTTGAACACCCGTCTCTCACTGAGCCGGGCGTTTGTCACATTTTTACTTGAAACATGATTCTCATTTAAAAGTCCAAGCTAAAAAATATCATTTTGTAACTAAATAAACAAGTTAGTACGAGTGTCTGTTCATGACTTCACAGATGATTGGCAGACATTTCAATCTTCAGGTTAAAGTAGCTATTTGATGAAGAGATGAGATAAGCTAACCAGCTAGCCATCAGCAAAAGAAAGATAAAGTCTCTGAAAGTAAGCTACATTTGATAAAATGCCACTTAGTCACTAAAGCCAGTTTTTGTCATGTTACTTAAGGGATTTTCCTCTCAAAGACACTTCCATTCTGGCAACGTTGACGTGAAAAGATATTGCCTCATCAGACCAGTTTATTTCAAGATCACCTCAGGCTATTGAGCATGTTTAAAGCCGGATGTTTGTTTTCACATGCTCTGGCATGAGGTGGAGCCCAGAGAGGATCATGTATGACTCAACTCATACATGCTCCTGCACAAACCATTTGGAGGATTGTAGACATGCATCAACTACTGAAGATTAGTGAACTTCAATGAGGAACAATAGGCACCATTTTTTTTTCCAATAAAGTAGAATACAGATCTAGGTTTCATAACATTTTCTTTCACACAAGTGGAAAAATGCATTAAATAGATCTTACACTTGGATATCAATCATTTGGTAAACTTGTGGCTGTTTGGAGTTATCCCTCTTAAAATATAGATAGGTGCACCAACAGCTAAATTTAATCCAAGTCACTCTGGGTCAAATAGGACTGTCCAAAGTCGGCACAATATCAACCAGGAAATTTTAGAGAACATTCTTACATCGTCAGAATTTCACATACCTGCTTTTAATAATCATGAAATCTTCAGAAAAACTTCCCTGAACCTCAGAACAGACCACACACACTTATTGCCTTCATGCAAAAGTTGCAAGTTTTAAGGGCACATTCAGTGTATAAATACTCCATTCAACATGGGCCCCATCCAAGTTTAAAACCTGATTTTCAGGTTATTAGCTACAAGGCATCAACCACTTTGTCAGGAATTATTTTTTCAGCCTCAGGATTTGATTTCATACCATCTGTGTGACTGAGCATGATTTACATGCGTCCTTTTGTTTCACATATGCTTCTTGTGCCAAACAAAGTTGAAGTAAAGTCATCCATGAAATACTTGAAACTGATTTCTCTAATAAAATGGTGTTTATGAGGGCAGCACAGAAACCACGACACTTCCTATGAATTTCAGGGTAATGGGCAACATGTAGAAACAGGAACCATATTGTTAGACAACGTTGCCATGAAGTTGAACTGACAGCTTCATGACAACATGAAGTTGACACAGAAGTGTTACTAAACATGCAGGCTAAACTGGTTGTAAGAGGAAACAAGCCTCCAAATCACAGGCGATTAGCAAGGGTTGAATAGGAAAACTTCAGTTCTAGCATATTCTTGTTTTGAAAATCTTAGTGCTAAATCATTGAAATTGATCAGTTAAAACGTCTTTGCCCATTTCTCGAAATATGCAGTTGGTGTATATGGGCACAGTTATTTATGGTAGAGCTTTCTCTAAATCACAACAAAAATCATTTCAGTTCATGTTTTTATTATACAGTAAAAGTGTAGTTCATTTCATCTGCAATTTGTTCATTTAATTGGCAGTGGGTTCTTTGCATCTACAGGGGATTCCAGCTCCTGCAAAAGAAAGGTTGGAGCCATTAGGATATTTGCAAGTCCAACAAGTTGCAAATCTTAAGAGAAAAGTGTAAGACAGCATATGCTATACTCTTAAAGATAAATTGGTTTTTACCTCAGAATCAGAATCTTGTTCACCTGGAATAACCATATTCGTTATTAGGTTCTCTTTATCGGCAGATCTACTTCTCATGTATTCCCATCTTCTGTTTAAACAAAGCAAGTTGTCACAATTTACTTTTGATTTGGAAGGCAGAGTGTACTTTAAAGCGTTTAACACTCAGAATTTTAACTGTGTGCAAGAGAATTTGTAATATCAAAGCAGCAAAGTGAAGACACCACATAAAACGTGGTTAGTAACGAGCTGCTGGAAATTAAATGCTGCCTAGTTTTGCTACAAGCAGCAAAGATCCTGCCAAAGACATGACACTCAGGCTACCTTTTAGTGAAGATGAGTGCACCCACTAACACTGCAGAGACCAGACAAATGGACACCAGGATGATCACTGGGTGACTTTGTCTTTGTTGATTCTGGCAGAATTCTCCCTCGTAACCTTGTAGGCAGTGGCAGCGAGTGACTTTGTCCTCTGTGACGCAGTTGCCGTGGCCATTGCAGTGCTGGAGATCACATGACGCCAAGTCTTCATCAGGCACAATGGTGTTATTCTGAGTGTCAGGTTGGTGAGGGAAAGACTGTGGAGACTGGTCACCACCAACTGTGGTCCCAAACGAGGCAGATCCTGGACCTAAAGGCAGATTTAGAGTGTTTAAAAGTTAACAGCCTAACACAGACATTTAAGACCAATAGCAACTAGTAGGCAATTGGCCATGTATTTGCAGTTGCATCAATGTCCCATTTAAAAATCATTGCAGTGCAATATTTGAATTGCTTCTCAAGAGTTAATTACTAAAGCCACACAACAGAATTAGAGAACTTTTTCTAAATTAGCCCAACATAAATATCTTATAATCTTGATGTTCCTAGTAAACTGTTTACTAATGGAACAAATGTTTTATTCCTCGTAGTAAATTTAAACTCACAGTCCTGTTCATCCGACTGGTCTGGACAATCTGCACTCCCGTCACAGAACCTCTCGCTCCCGATACACTTGCTGCCATCTAGACAGGATTCCTCTCCAGAGGGGCAGGAAGGAAGTGGGACACAGGAAGTGTCATTGGCACTGTAAAAGCCCCATGCACACTTACAAGTCCGTCCTCCTGGATAGGGCAGGCAGAGGTGGACACATCCACCGTTGCCGTTTGAGCAATGGTTGCTTCCTAAACGAAATGGATAAACAGAATTGTAGCTTTTCAATAGCACAAACTCACTAAATCAAGATCTGATACAAAAATTTTAATTAACTTTGTCTTCAATTATCAGGAATCTGAACAGTGTTTATAGGGTCTAAGGAGCCATTGCTTACTTTATACAACAGAAGTTTGAGAATCCAGAAGTTCTCAAACTTCTGGATTTGTAGGACTTAAGTTTTGAACAGTTTTCACAAAAACTCTGGAAATTTTTAAATCTTTAAAAAAAGTTAATAGCCATCTTGAAATCTGTCATATCTTGAACTCTAGTTTCTACAAACTACCACCAAGACCTGCTTGCACGCACCAACAACAGAAGGAGTGAACACTGCTGCAGATAACCAGCCAAGCTCTGAGTTCACCAGGCCCCTGCAGGCATCACATCACTCATTCAGCTTGAACTGAAGCCAAGTCAGTCTTTATCCTAGTTGCAGTGTCCAGTAACACTGTCCTCAGTTCCTTCTATTCAGAAAGTTGTGTGAAAACATGAGCATGCAGCAGGTACAATTCCTGCATTGTGACAGACTGCTATGCTTTCAGCTTTAATTTAGCAGCAGGACCAGCTAGCTTGCTTGTTAGCATTACAAAAAGCTGAAGAGGATGTTTAATATGAAATAATTTGACAAACTGCAAAAAAAAAAAAATGCAGATTCTTAATCAGGGTACCAGATTATTAGGAAAACCAACTCCACTTGTTGCACCAAACTCATGTTTTACGACATTATATCTCCACTAGCTTTTAATACAAGTCACAAAGAGCCATTTGAAATATACAGAAGGCACTAAAAGCTGGTTGATGCATTATTGGCCTCTATGGTGTGAATATAATTGACCACCACATATTCATTAAATCAACCATTTATTTCAGAGTTTGACAGTTAAAGTACATTAGCATAGAAAAAACTTCAAAAGATTAATACTGTATTCAGTATTCGTCCGGTCATTCTCAGATGAATAGCCTTTAGGATAAATAGGTGTTTCCAAGCATTGTGTGACCACAACCCCCAAAAATTATACTGATTTATAAAATGCAAGGTGACTGATGGAGTTGGATGCAATACTTATGGAAATTTGGGTTTTTCCCTAATCTAAAGCATTTGCATGGCAGTTTAGACCTCCATTTTGGATTTGCTTTTCAAGAGGGATTTTCTGATGCAAACTAAACTGTGTTACACTTACCAGACTGGGTTTCATTGTTGTAGGACCTGATTTCAGATACTTTTGTCTTTGTTTCGAACCACAGCTGCTTTGGTTGGAGTCCATCACTGAACCACAATTTGCTGATGTCTGCATAGGATAAAAGCAGCATTTAAAATGTCTGAAAGAACTGCAATACAACAAAAAAAAAAAAAAAAAAAAAAAAAATTCTAAAAAAAAAAAAAAAAAAAAAAAGGTTTTAGGGGGAAAAGGAAATTGGATAAAAATGAAATTTGTTTGCGATGCCATCTGCTGGAAGAGGTGGAAAAATGCAGGTCAACTTCAAGGATCAAACTTGCTCCAATTAGAAACTGCATCTCCAGCATCTCTAACAGATCATGTTTGTTTCTTACCTTTGTCTTGAGTGACCCAAAAGAAAAAGTTCTCAATAAATGTGAAAGACACAAGCAGATTGGGTCCCGTTTTGTACTCCTTATACGCCGATCCATCCACTCCAATAGATTCTATTAATCCTTCACCTGAGGAAAACAAAACACTTAGATAATGCAGGAACGAAGGCAATGGAAGCATTGAATAATTCAAACATCTCACCAGTGTCAGCCCAATAGATTCTGGTTCCATCATTAGTGAAAACCATGGAGACAGGAACGCTTAACCGCTTCCACAGCACTACTTTATTACGGCCGTCCATCCATGCACAGTGGATCTCCGTCTGGCTCCTTGAACCCATCATTACTATGGCAAAATAGCAGAGCCTACCCGAGGAAGGATGGAGGGCAATTGATGCAACTCCCTGAACAAAAATGAATTAAAATCTCAATTACAGCCTCAGCTTGCCCTGAATGAAAATCTGAAGTTGGCTGATTGTAAATGTTCAGCCAAGGGCCATGAAAATTTACAATGAGAGGTCCTTGCAGCAGAGAGGTGGTGTGGTTCTCATGACGCGACGTCACATGTATGTCCGGCCTCTTCATGCTGCTCCAGTACAGATTGGAGGTCACCCAGTCCACTGCCAGAGCAGTTACTGAATCATCCTTCTAGGATGGAAGACAAAAAAAAGTTTGAATTTTAAACAAACCACAGACTGCATTTTTTAAAGCTGCACTAGTCAACTTTTATAAAATTGCGTTCAGATGTGTTAAAAATCTTGTAATCCGTCAGGACATGAATCTGGGGGAACAAAAAAAAAAAAAAAAAAAGCTCCTCCGCTTCCTTCCAGTGGTCCTACTGCCAACTGTAGAAATGCTTGGTGTTCAGAAAATACCAATTAGTGTCTGAATGATGGTCTATATGCAATTATGCTTGTGTACATGTCGCTCACACCTTCCCCTGCAGTGTTCATACAAACCCTAGATTTCCAGTTTACTGCAGCCATGCTAATGGTAGAGAAAGAACTTAATGTTACAGGAGAACTGTTTATCCACCATCATCTGCAGCCACACTTACTAGCCTGCATAATCATGGCAGGCTACACTGGGGGTGAAGCGCTGTAGCTCAGAGAACAAGACTAGCCATTTCATTTTACGGTCAGAACAGTGAGTTTTAACAAATGTGTAAAAAAAGCACTTATAAGTTACTTACTGCAGCTGAATGGTTAAGATTTTTCTCAGGAATTTTATTCATACCTGTAACTTTACGATTTGTCCAGCAAGCACAAGCTCTGGTTTTGATCTGGAGTTTGAGAGTTTTAGCACATCCACAGAGCCGTGTCTTAAATAAGTAACAAACACAGAGAGCTCCACGAAGTTGATGTCCAGACTCATAGCCTCAGGTACTCCTGGGAGATTGAAGTCTCTGCCATTTGGCATTTTCTTCAGTGCGATTCCGAAACGGCGCATAGAGCGCAAGTAAATCTAAAAAAAAATAAATAAAAAAAGTATATATTTTGAGTAAATTTTACACACAAAAAAATGTATAAGCAAACACACCACTACTTTGCAGTACTTCTACTACCTGAGCTATTTTGTTGCGGGACAAAAGCAGGATGAAAGATGACTCTTTGGGAAGGACGCAGGTCATTCTGTCCTTAGAAAGAAGCAGACCCTTTGGACATCGACAAACTGCAGCATTTACTGCCGGAGCTCCAGCTCTAGATTTTCCTGGTGCTGGAGCCAAAAGACAGAGATGGGAGCATCGAAGATGATCACAAGGGCTTGATACAGCTGGTTGGGAGAGGGCATGCATCAGCTGAAGACAAAGTTAAAATGGTGACATTAGTTACAGAACTCGCAATACAACTTTTCCCACGTACAAATGAAATCAGAAAGACCAACTTTTAATCCAAATGGCTGCCCAGGTCTCTTCAGAAGAACCATTTGATCCTTGCCAGTTTTCTTGTCAGCTGAACGAACAGTTCTTCTCTTTGTGTCGGACCAGAACATGCGGTCGCTGAAAACTGCCACAGAAAAAGGGCTTGGAGTTTCCGTCAACTGGAGGATCTGGCAGAAGAAAGCCAATGGGATTTTGTGTGATTCATGGAAAATGAAAGTAAAAACTCAAAAAAATCTGGTAGAAACTGCTAATGAAGTCAATTATTGAAAGAAAATCACATTTTATTGGATTTTGCTACTTCATGGGAGGGGTAGGGACTGCAAACCTGAGGAAGAGAGTCCTCTACTTTGATCAAATGAGTGAAAATGAACTTTTAGGAAAATATTCAGTGTGGTGGAAAACCAAAACTCCACATCACCCTAAACACCAAAACAGTGATGTGGAGCACACCATTTGAGGCGTAATAGATCTTCAACCAAATAGACTAGCCATTTCCTTTACCAGTTTTCACCCACCTTTATGTCATTTCCGTCCAGCGAGGCTGAGCCTATGCAGTGCAGCTTCTCATCAGCCCAGTAGACCTTGTCATCCAGGAAGTCATAGGCCAGACTGACTGGCCAGCTCAAGTCCTGGCTCACCAGTACTTTCCTCTGTGAGCCATCCATCCCAGACCGCTCGATCTGAGGGACGCTGCCAATCTCAGACCACAACATCAATCTAAGAGCAATGACACAAAAATGCTCAAATATTTCCACAAATTTTAAACCTGACAAATTAATAAATAAGTCATACCCCTTGTCTGATATCAGGACCAGTGAGCTTGTCTGCTCCAGGTTTTCTCCAAGAACTACAGTATAGTCCTGAGATTTCACGATTGAACTGCTTAGCTTTATAGCCAGAATCTGTCCAGCCAGTCTGTCCACCCAGTACAGGTTCTTACCAACCCAGTCCACTGCGATTGAGTCAGATGTCACACCTTTATTAAAAAAAGAAAAAAAAAAGTTAATTTGTGAAACCTTGAAATAATTGTGGGACTACAGGAAAATAACAGATTTACCTTTGGTCAGCGTCCCTTTGGTTTTAGTTTCCACGTCAGCCCAGCGGATGCTTTGGTGGTCAGGGCTCAGCCAGTAGACTCTCTGCTCAGCCCAGTGAAAATCCAGAGCAAAAACAGGCCGGTCAGCAGAGGAGAGAAGCTGCAATGTACCGCTATGGACTCCAAGAATTAGCAGTTCGGACTGCACCGAAGCCAAAAGCAGAGGCTCATCTACAAATTTAAAACATGATTTTAATTAAACAGGGTAAAATAATAATTTGATAGTTTTACAGGACTAGTTTTGCACTCCTCCCCCCCTCCCAAGTAGAAAAATCTGTACATAAATGAAACTGTTTAATCTAAATGGCAAACTGTAATTGTGTCATGAAATTTGAACTTTGCAAAAAACATTGACAGTTGTCTAAAAACAGCCATTTTTCAATTAGACTGAATTACTGCAAACCTAAATGCTTGGATTTAGGTACATAAAGACAAAATTTTGTAATTTTGATTTAATGCTAGAAGCCATGGACATATTCAGACAAGTTTTTAATTAACATACATGCTGCACAAAACCACTAATTTAATGCAGAGATTTGATTCAACAGCACCTTTTGTCTTGCAGCTTTTGTTATCTGGCTCAAGGTAGAAGCCAGGGTGGCAGAGACAGCTGTAGGATCCCCGAGTGTTCTGGCAAAGGTGCTTGCATGAAGTAGCTGGTGTTGAAGTGCACTCATCAACGTCCATACAGGACTTGGAGCTGGACTGCAGCCTGAAACCGGCACCGCAGTAACACCTCTAATGTAGGGAAAATAAAACCAAATATGTGCATTAATCCTGCTGTTTGTGCCACTTTAAAAAGATTCAAATGTTCTGGACTGAAATTCAACACCAGCCATTCTTCACTAACCGGTCCTTTAGGGGTGCTGACACATCTGTGGTCGCAGGTAGGAGCTGAAGGACTTGAGCAGTTGCGTTGAGCACATCCCACACCTTCATCTGAGCCATCAACACAGTTGGCGATGCCGTTACACACCAGACTGGGTTCCAGACATTCTTTGCTGCCACATTGGTAAAGATGGTAGGGGCATTTCCTTTGGATGCCTGTAAAGTAGTTTTACAGATTTTACACACCCAAGGCAGTTATGCATTACTGTCAAAGACGGAAGTGAAAGCAATTTTCAAATGGCTTCTGTAAAACTCTTTGCAGAGTAACTGGTCTCAAATGTTTTGATAAATGTTCACCTTGCACAATATTCAAGGGAGTTTAAAAAAACAAAAGTTAATTTTAGATTATGCGTGCATGTTAAAATTCATGACAAGACAGTCTGACAACTGAACAGGTATTTTGTTTGGGAGATGAGGAAAAAAGCCTCCTTACTATAAATGATGGTAGAACTTTTACACAAAACTGCATCTGAATGAACCACACGATTTCTTGAACAATGTTTTTTGATGGGTAGAATTCCCAACAGCATATGGCTGAACATCTTAAGCAGAGTTATGCATCTCAAACCATCAAGCACAGAGATGGAGGGTTTGTGATTTACTTAAAACTAGATGTATATTCTCAGTCATCCAAGACATTAGATACCTAAATTCCAAGAGGAACAGTGATCAGAACAAAAACAGCTTATTGCATGAGGTGAAATTTGAAACTTCCTGCAAGACTAGCTTATTCTGCAGCTGTCAATCTCCGTTGCACAACAGTGTTCCCAATTAAATTCAAGACCTCAACCAAAATGCTTGTACAAACAATGAACTGAAGCAATTTTGTAGAAGGAAAGAATTACTCTGTCAAAGAACAGACATTGCTGCTAAAGGTGGTTCTACAAGTTACTGAATCATAAGGCATTTCCATTTTATGTTCACCTTTGTTTCATAACTGTGGAACCTGTGTTTTTGTAACTACAGTTACTCACATTTATCCTCATCCACTCCATTGTCGCAGTCTTCTTTTCCATCACACCTCCAGGATTGAGGAATACACAAACCACCATCTCTGCACTGAAATTGGTACTTCCTGCACTTTGTTGGAGGGTTGTTGCAGCTCTGAATAGAGGATTAATATTAGACTCTCTCCACAAGAAATAAAGACCATCAATGTTCTCACCTTCTCATCCGAGCCATCTTTACAGTCCTCTTCTCCATCACAAAGCCACTCTTCCTGCAGGCATTCATGGCTGTGTGGGCATCGGAGGTGTGCCAGGCAACGAGGGGCTCTTGGACAGCCCGCCTCATCCGAGTGGTCGTGGCAGTCAGGATAACCGTCACATTTAAACGCCTCAGAAATGCACTGCCCGCTCTCGCAACGATGCTGATTCGGAGCACAGATGACCGAACCTGCGACAAGATGAACTCAAATAATGGATTCTGGAAAACTTGTGTGTCAAGTGTCTAAAGATCACAGCTAAAATTCACCCACCACATTCATCTTCATCTGAGCCATCAGCACAGTCTTTTTCTCCATCACAAAGAAAGGTCTTTGGAACGCAGCGAGTCTTATTGTCACAGAGGTGATGGCAGTTTTCAATTTGTTTGGAGCAGTCCATTTCATCCGAACGGTCCTGACAGTCGTTCTGCCCATCACACACCTGCCCTTGTTGGATGCATTTTCTTCCATGAGAACACTGGAACTGTCCTGATGGGAGGGGATATACATTTTCAACATCCATGTTGGTCCTCTTTCATACACACTCAGCATTTTCTTCCATTGCATAACACAAACCTGGCTTGCATTGCTTCTCACATCCCTCCTCATCAGACCCATCCTGGCAGTCACGCTCTCCATCACAGACATGGCTGTACATGATGCACTCCAGGCCATTTTTACACAGCTTGAAACCCGTGCGGCACTTTAGAGGCCCGTGCCTTGTTCTTGGCGCATTAAGAGAAGCTTTAAAAAGAGAGAAGCTCAGTTACATTAGATGAACTGATTGCAATTCTCCAAATTTACTTTTTTGGGGGATTTAATGGGGAAAATGATGGACCTTACAAATGCAAAATTAAACGTTTGCTAATGTGGTGCTTAGTAATGCAGGAAGAAAAAAATGGTTAGAAAGTTGCAATTGATGAGGATAATTTAAAAAAGCACATTAGCTTGTGATGAGGCTGGTTTAGGTCAGTAGGCATTTCAATTTAGATACAGTACTAGGTGTCCTATTAGCATTCCCATTTAAATTATGCAAAACCAATTTTTATTGCTGCAACATGACTTTGCCTTAATTGATCATTTTTAATCAAATTTAAAGGTGTAATTGTAGACCTTAGGATTTTTTTTATTCAGAATGCCAGAAAAAGCCATTTCTGTCCAAAGGCATTGAATAAACTCAAGTTAGTTTGACACTCACTGCTGGGAAATGCATTTATATTTGATTTTCCATTTTATGAACATGTGTACCATTACATATTCTAGTATTTTTCCCCTTACATGCAGATGCAAGTTCTGATTGGCACCGCTTCTCATCTGAGCCATCTAGACAATTGGAACGGCCGTCACACAGTTGAGTCTTTGGGATACACTTCCTCTGGTCCTTGCACAGGAAGTCCGCTAATGTTCAGACAAGAAGAAATGGTCAATCTTTATGAAAACCAATCCAAACATTTCTACATTCCAAAAGCTGGTTACAGAACTCAGAAATGCCATCAGGACATGGTTTAAATGATGTGGGCTTGCCTGGGTTTTCACATTGAACTATGCATTCCATTTCATCAAAGCCATCTGGGCAATCCCTTTGTCCATCGCACAATTGGTGTTGAGCGATGCACCGTGATGAGCCTGGGCACAGAACTGAAGGAGTGATGCAAGCTGATGTTGAAGCAACAACAGGGAAGTCTGTTGGCGCAGAATCTGAAATAGAAAGTCCAAAAATTAAATGGTGGGATTTTGCATGCTGTGCGAGCAAGCCTTACTCTTGCTGCAAATGTTACTTTTAACCTACTAATTGACATCGTCATCATCAGTTGTGTAAAAAACTGAAAACTTGCCACAGTTCAGTTCATCTGTTCCATCCAGGCAGTCTGGCTCTCCATCACAGAGGAACTTCTTTGGGATACACCGCTTGCCATCAGCACAACGGTGTTCACAGCTCTTTGTTCGCTGCCAGCAGTCCACCTCATCAGAGTGGTCCCGACACTGTGGCTTGCCGTCACAAACCTCAGCCTCAGGGATGCACATCTTCCCGTGGGCACACTGAAACTCTCCTGAAGGTAGCGCACAAACAAACATGACCAACTAGAAACAGATTTCTGTTTTACAAATGAGTTAATATAACCAACCTTCATCACACATTTCTTGGCATCCTTCTTCATCAGACCTGTCCATGCAGTCGATTTCACCATCACAAACATGACTAAATAAAACGCACTCCCTGCCATCTTTGCATGGCTTTGAGCCCATGCGGCATTTTAATACAACGGACTCAAGCGGTGGAGCAGTTACGCTCTGACAGTCGGCCTCATCTGAGCCATCATAGCAGTGAGAGCGCCCATCACAAACCAGACTCCTAGACACACAGCTTCTACGGTCCTTGCAGACAAAGTCGGCTACAAAAGCAAGAGAATGTTTTATGCATACGTTGAAAAGTGTTGAGACAAAAAACAAAATGGCTGTAAACTCACTTCTGTCAGCACACTTTTTCACACAGTTCTCATCAGATCCATCAGGGCAGTCTCTGATCCCATCACATAACTGAGACGGGTTGATGCACACATATGAATCAGGACACAGAACTGAAGGGAAACTACAGAACTGTTTGTTGGGAGATGATTCATCAATTGTTTCTGCAGCATCTAAAAATGTGGATCAGAAAATTTGTATCAAAAGCTTAGTGATTGCTGTTAATGTTGAAAGTTTCTTAGAATATATAGCCATTTTAAAAAATTGTTCTCTGCAATCTTAACATACCCTAGGCCTAGATATCCAAAACGGTTAATTGTGCAACAAGCAACAAGAAAGTTTTCTTTAAAGTTTACACTTTTATCTACCATTAAACACTGGCAACGTCGACATGTTGGGTAATCAGACTCACCACAGCCTTCCTCGTCCGAGCCGTCCCTACAGTCCCTTTCCCCATCACAGACATGGCTGAAGAGGACACAATCTGTCCCATCGCGACACATTCTGGACCCCATGCGACATTTCAGGGGGTTTGTCTGAGATGGTCGAGACTCTACTGACCGACAGTTGAACTCGTCTGAGCCGTCGTTGCACTGGGAGCGGCCATCACAGATCTGGCTTTTTGGGACACAGCTTCGACGATCTTTGCAGCGGAAATCAGCTTGAGAGAGAAAAAGTTGTTTTTTTTTCAAATTTACAGTTTAATATGGTTATAACTCTAGTCATTTAAGCTTTGAGGGGTAAATGAATACCCTAGAATTGTGTTTTAACCACTCACTGCCTGGACATTTTCTCACACATTTCTCATCAGACCCATCAGGGCAGTCTTTCCTTCGATCACAGATTTGTGAGGCCTTAAGGCAAATGGAGGTGCCTGGACACAGAACTGAAGGGCTGGTGCATGGTGGAGTGGTCGTAGGCTGACTAAAACCTTTGACTGGTTTGGGAGATTCATTCATGTAGTCATTATCCACAGAACTTGGGGCACTGGTCTCTGTAGCATCTTAAAGTGACATGAGCAATTAAGACATTGAATCTTATCCTTTAGAGTGTGAAATCAGCCTCTAGATAAACTCACCACATCCTTCTTCATCTGATCCATCCTGGCAGTCTGCCTCACCATCACAAACGTGGCTCAAAAGGACACATTCCATCCTGTCCCGACAAAGTTTGGAACCAAAGCGACATTTTGGGACTTTTGATGGCGTTTTAGGAGGAGCCTCTCCATTGTGACAGTTCACCTCATCTGAGCCATCATTGCACTGAGAACGCCCGTCACATACTTGGGTTTTAGGGATGCATCTTCGGCGGTCATTGCAACGGAAGTCAGCTGTGGTGAAGAAAAAAAAAAAAAATTTTCTGCAGTCTGTTCACAAGCTACCTTTATGCTAATCAAAGACCATCAAGTCCAACACCTCCTTCTGCTCAACAGCTTCCAGGACCTCTAGTGTCTACAAATTCATCCCTGCAACACCAAGCACCAATGATGTGCAGGCCACAATTACCATATTTCCAATGTCTACATGACATGAGCTTTGGGTTAATCTTCAGTGAGAGACAAAAGCTGTAGATCTGATGGCACAAATTTAAAAACCAAGTTGAGTGACTTCCCCCCAATTTAAAGCTGTAGAAAAAGACAACGGTCAGTCATACCCCTCCAGGTGTCCCCATCATTGCCCAAAATGGGCACTGAAGTATTGCAGGATAACCCGATTAGAAAATTATTCTGAGTGCAAGAAGGCCAACTACTCTGCTGTTAGGCAGATGAGCACAAACATTTAAAATGTTCCCTGCTGCAAATTCAAGCTACTCCCAGGAGCTTCTGAGCATGCTCTGCCCAATGCCCCTGGGCAACTCCAGTGCAAGAGAGCATCTCCTCTTAAGTAGCATAAAAATTCAAGCTTTGTGTAGAAAACTCCACCTATAGCAAGCTGAAGTTACAGACCCCTTCATGCCAATCTGTCCTGAGAGCCAAATAAAAGTGATTGGCAAGTCCACCATCACATTGCACATGGAGATTATGGGTCTGGGTGGACAGGGCTTCCTGTTGCCATTTTGGTCAAGCCTAACCAAGCATCATGAACAAAACTATCAAGAGCATTTAATGTTTGGTGCATCTCTTACAATTTCTTATAGATAACCAGAAGTTCATTTTGGCTGGCTCTACTTACCGTCAGAGGGACACCGACTGACACATTTCTCATCAAAGCCATCAGGACAGTCTCCCATTCCATCGCACATCTGTGTTTGTTTGATGCATATAGAAGAACCTGGACACAGAACTGATGGACTGGTGCAGGGAGGATTAGTTGGAATCAGAGCTGCTTCTTTAGTGGGTGTTTGAGACCGATTAGAGCTCCCATTGTCTAGAGAAAATGAAAAAAAAAATGTCTGTAAAGTCTTAAAAGGATTGTTAAAGTTGGAATATTTATCGCAAATTAAATGAGGAAATAAAAGAAAAAAGGACGACTAGTTGATAAATACCACATCCTTCTTCATCTGAACCATCGTGACAATCCACATCCCCATCACAAATGTGACTCAGAAGGACACATGATGTACCATCGTCACACAGTTTGGACCCAAAACGACATTTCAAGACTTTAGTACGAGCAGCAAGGGGCGCTGCACTTTGACAGTTAACCTCATCTGAGCCATCGTTGCACTGAGAGCGACCGTCGCACACTTGGTTCCGTGGAACGCAACTGCGACGGTCTTTGCAGTGGAAATCTGCAATGAGTTCAATGAGAAAATTCACAAGATGCAGTTTTACATTTGCATGTTACATCTTTAGTCAATGCCTCCAATTGTATTACAGCAGGAGTTGAGCAACAAAGAATAAGCCCTTAAACACTTACGGTTAGATGGACAGCTTTCCACACATTTCTCATCGTATCCATCTGGACAGTCCCATGTTCCATCACACATCTGTGTTGGTTTGATGCATACAGAAGAATCTGGACACAGAACTGAAGGACTGGTGCAGGGAGGCTTAGTCACAATCCGAGTTACTTCTTTTGTGGGTGTTGGAGACAGAGTCAAGCTCTTGTCTAGAAAGTAAGAAATGCCCCGTGTAAAGTCTACAAGTCAAAAGTTAATGTTCATCCCAAATCAAATTGATAAAATATAATAAAGTGCAAGTTAACTAATGGTAAATACCACATTCTTCTTCATCTGATCCATCCTGACAGTCTGTTTCTCCATCACAAATGTGACTTAAAAAGACGCACGCTGTCCCATCTCGACACAGTTTGGACCCAAACCGACATTTTAGGATTTTGGTAGGAGATTCAGGCTGCGCTACGCTTTGACAGCTAACCTCATCTGAACCGTCATTACAATGAGAGCGACCGTCACACACTTGGCTCTGTGGGATGCAGTGCCGGCGGTCTCCACAGAGGAAGTCTCCTACAGAAGAAAAATGAAAAGGGTACAAGTTAGTTTTCAGTTCAATGGTGTATTTCACATTTTAAATGTACCAAGTTATCTCTTAGTCAACTGCTAAATAGCAAACGTGTTTTAATTTAACTACATCTTCAAACTCCACTTACTTTCAGAAGGACATCTGTCCAGGCACTTTTCATCAGAGCCATCAGGACAATCCTCCTTTCCATCACACACTTGAGTGTGTTGGATGCATACAGATGAATCTGGACACAGAACTGAAGGACTGGTGCACAGAGGCTTAGTGGGAGCTAGTGTTACTTCTTTAGTCAGCTCAGGAGATTTACTTAGATCATGTCCCATAGAATTGCCAGGAGCATGCTCTGAATCTTCAAGGTAAAAATCAGACAAGATATATTTTTAATGAATAAATGAAAACATTTGTGATCCAATTAAAACTTCCAGATGCATACCGCAGCCTTCTTCATCTGATCCATCCCGACAGTCCGTTTCTCCATCACAGATGTGGCTCAGCAGAACACACGCCGTCCCGTCATTGCAAAGTCTAGAGCCAAAGCGACATTTCAACACTTCTTTTGGAGCCTCTTGAACCACTTCGCTCAGGCAGTTTGCCTCATCTGAGCCATCAGCGCACTGAGAACGCCCGTCACAGACTTGGCTCTGTGGGATGCAGTGCCGACGGTCTTGGCATCGGAAGTCGGCTACAAAAGAAATGGCATCAACTTGATCACCCTTATATTTTTAGGTAAATCTCCAACCACATCTTAGAATCTCTGCATCTTTTCATTTTCAGATAATTAAACTGTACTCAGATTTTCAAAGTGAGGGATTGTTCTCCAACTTTCTCCACAACCATTTCTCTGAATTGTCTGCAGTCCTGTATATTCATGGAGGCAGTTTGTTCAACAAACCTCAGACCTTCAAGTAGTTATACGTTTACAGATTAAATTACACAAGTGCGATTTAAGAGGCCATGTACTTATTAACTGTCTCCTGAGCAGTTTTTGCACAATTTCCCTTGGCATCAGAGTAAAGAGGCTGAACACCGCTCATGGTTACAAGATGTGGGAAAGAGTCTGAAGCCATTTCCTTCACAATTAAGTTTCTGGTTATAATGCAACAAAAAGTGAAAGCATAAAAATGTGATGTGTACAAAAGAAAAACTACTTACCGTCAGAGGTACATCTCTTGAAACATTTTTCATCAGACCCGTCAGGGCAGTCCCTCTTTCCATCACACATCTGTGTGTGTTTGATGCATATTGTTGAACCTGGACACAGAACTGAAGGACTGGTGCATGGAGGCATGGTGGGAGGCTGAGTTTCTTCTTTAGTGGGTGTAGGAGATCTAATAAGTGGCTCAATTTCAACAGCACCACTCTGTGCATCATCTAGATAAAAAAAAGGGACAAAAATCAAGTCCAAATCTCACATTTGCATCGGAGAAGTAGTTTTTTTGACAAATACCACATCTGTCTTCATCTGATCCATCCTGACAGTCTCTTTCTCCGTCACAAATGTGGCTGAGAAGGACACATGTCAGACCGTCCTGACAGAGTGTGGAGCCAAAGTGGCATTTTAGGATTTTATTTGGAGCTGCAGGGGGCGCTTCACTTGGACAGTTGAGCTCATCTGAGCCATCGTTGCACTGAGAGCGACCATCGCACACTTGGCTCAGTGGGACACAACTTCGACGGTCTTTGCAGTGGAAATCAGCTGTTGAGGACAAAAAGAAATTTGTAAGAGTTTCAATATCCGTTTGATATGAAATATCTTTTGTAACAATATGAATTTTGGAGCAGTAAAGTACTTAAGACATCACTTACACTTAGAGGAGCACCTTTTCACACATTTCTCATCAGATCCATCAGGACAATCTCTCCGCCCGTCACACATCTGTGTTGGTTTGATGCATATAGAAGAACCTGGACACAGAACTGAAGGACTGGTGCAGGGAGGTGTGGTGGGAGCGATTGTTGTTGCAATTCCTGGGGTGTCTAGAAATTATACAAAAGAACCAATAAATGTTGTAATTTAAACTTTATTTTAAATTTAACAAAAGCTGTTCGCAACCTTGAATTTTGCATGTTAACTTTAATAGACAGAGGTTGGGAGAAGGAATTTAATTCACCATTTCAGCCATCAACTACCAATGGCAGATCATGAACTGGGAAAAAAAAAGATAAAGTGGCTACTTTATGGGACAGAATCAGTTCATTTGTTGCTCATGGAGCTAAATAGCTCATTCTAAGCGTCAATATTCCTGTCTCAGCTTGTCTGATTAGAAAATGTCTGGTTAATTTAATGATACATCTTTGTGGTTTCTCACTTTGTATTCAGAGTTGATTAGTCTGAATGTTTACAAGACAGACATGCAACATTTTCTGCCATCACCAAGTTAGAGAATGGAAAGGTTTTAGACTCTTAATGCCATCTATTTGGCACAATTATGAATATCAAAATGTCCATCAACATTTTAAGATGCAAGCAGTTATTTGTTCTGAAAAGACTTCAAACATGAAAAATCCCAGGTGGATTAAAGCTTTAGGTTTTATAAGTGTTTAAGATCAATATTTACCACATCCATCTTCATCTGATCCATCCTGACAGTCCCTCTCACCATCACAGATGTGGTTCATGAGAACACATGACAGGCCATCTCTGCAACTTTTGGACCCAAAGCGACATTTTAACCCATTATGAGCTACGTTTGGACAGTCTGCTTCATCTGAGCCATCAAGGCAGTGCGGGTGGCCGTCGCAGACTGAACTCTTTGGCACGCAGCTCCGATGATCCTTGCAGTGAAAATCACCTACAAAACACACATTTAGTGTGCACTGTAAAATTTAAAGATCAAAAGAAGAAAGCATTGGCAAAAATATTCAGGGCTTACTTCTTAAAAGGCATCTCTTCACACAGTTCTGTTCATCAAAGCCATCTGGACAGTCTTTAATGCCATCACACAACTGGCTCTGAGAAATGCAAATGTATGCCTTAAAGGAAGGGCAAAGGACAGAAGGGCTGAGGCAGGCTGGTAGAGTGAAGGCAGGAGGTTTGGTA
Organism: Poecilia formosa; assembly: GCF_000485575.1. NCBI lineage: Eukaryota > Metazoa > Chordata > Actinopteri > Cyprinodontiformes > Poeciliidae > Poecilia > Poecilia formosa. Next base: position 1,391,950 of record NW_006800085.1, read on the forward strand.
ATGGGAAGCTTTTTGTTTGGCTTTGTAGAACTTATGGGTTCCTGAGTTGCATCTTAAAACAAAGCAGAAACAATTTGTTAAGAGCTTTAAGTTCCGTTACTTGTTTTAAAAACAAAAACTCACAAAATTTGCTCAATTTACCGCATCCCCATTCATCAGATCCATCCTTACAGTCTGCCTCTCCGTCGCAGACATGACTGTACAGGACACACTCTGAGCCATCTTGACACAGCACTGAGCCACTGCGACACTTCAAGACGTTTGTCCGTGATAAAGGAGCTGCAACCGTCGGACAGTCAACTTCATCGGAGCCATCGTGACAGTGTGCACGGCCATCACACAGAAGGATTCTGGGAATACAGTTTCTTCTATCCATGCACATAAAATCTTCTGAAATACGTAAACAAAATGTTCAGTAACTTTGTGAAGACACATTCCTGTGATTAAAACCCGAGTTTGCTATGAAAATCTATCAAATATAGATCTACCTTTAGGACAGGCGTTGACACAGAGCTCCTCATCGTCTCCTTCAGGGCAGTCCCTTTTGCCATCGCACAGCAGGTTTTGTGGAAGGCAGATGGACGACTGACGGCACAACCAAGACGGCGCATTGCAGACTTTGGTGTCAGGCACTACAAGAAAAAAAAAATGTTAATCGACAATACTTCTTAAGAATGGGCTTAAGTTAGCATTCATCTGGTTCATCCACTGCCATACAACTTTTGCCATTTTTCTATAGTGTTCCTGTCTTTTTAGCTGGATTTCCTTCTTGGACAATGCTGCAATCAATAGGATTGTCTGTTATTTTGGTTCATAGAAAGTAATGTGCACTCATTCCAGCAAAACAACCCTCTGCAGAGTCTGTAGATGGCCACTATTTTTTTAGCTTTGTTCTCTTTCAGAGTTTCCTTGATAAACATGGAGTTACTCCTTTCCGTCACCGTTTGTTTGCTGCAAAGCCAGTGTTTTGATACAGAGGGATGGACTCAAGTAGACAACGCAAGAATCTGACTCCATGACTATTTTACTAAAATAAATTGGACTGATTATGATCTGGACCAAGTGACATTGAAAGCATTTGTTGTATAAATTGCTCAAGATAAAAACTTGTAACAGAAATCACATTACATTCCTGGAAATTCAAATTTCAAAACTACCTCAAAAAAGATTTTTAAACTTAAAAGTTTTTTTACTTTTTACTTAAAAAGTAAAAGCTCGAGAACAGAACGATGCCTGACCTGTTTGAATATCTCCGAGTACAGTGACGATACTCAACACTGGACCTTTCACAGAAACTGACTGAATTTTGCTCCCATCCCGCCGATCCCACAAAGTTATCACTTTGTTGGAGACTGACAAAAGGAAAGGCTCAAAAGCAGCCAGTACTGAGCCCGAGATGTTCCACCTTCTTCCTGTGTGGTGGCTTTTCTCCTTCAGCAAACTCAATGTTGTCAGACCTGGAAAAGATGATCACACATAAAACCATAACAGGTCACACCCACAAAAAGTTTTCCATGCCTCAAGACAAATTCATTCAGCAGTTGGACATCTAATGCTCCAATAATTACTAGAGCTAAAAACAGCAGCACAACCATTTGCGCCCAAGAATCCAACATTGTGTTTGATTCCCCAAATCATGTTAACCTTGAAACAACTTCTTTGTACACAGAAATGCCAAGATATAAAATTCAACCTTTTTTAAAAAAAAAACAAACTGTTCTTTAAATGCTGGCAATACAAATGTTCCATAAAAAAGTCCCTGCAGTGATTAAAAGCAAAATTTTTTTCATCTTGCTTCAGAATCCAAGCAGAATCTACAGGGGAGAACTTTGTACTTGGAATCTAAAACCTGCTAAATACCACAATCTTTAAGCAAATAAGGACATTTAAGAAATTTGTACCAACCTCCTCTTTTAGAGTTCCAGTGTAGACTGCTGGCTCTGAGGTCAAAGGCGACATTCCCTCTGACTTCTCCTGCTATCTGCAGCAGCTCTGTAGCCTTTTCTCCCGTCATCCCCATGCCAAAGACCCTACCCTCCTCCAACCAGAACATTCCACCTCTCAGCCAGTCCAGGTAAAAGCTGCTGATCTCCTTTGTGGTGTGGTACAGCTGCTGTGGGTAATTACTACTGGGTGCACTGGTGCCAATGATGTTCTGGTCACATGACACCCAGAAAAGGTTGCCACTCCTCTGCTCCACAGACAGCAGACAAACTAAAAGTGAAATGAAATATATTCCAGTTAAATTGCATGATGGCAATATACATTTCTTATTCTACAATTTGGCTTCTAGAATCCAAGAGAGATATTGCAAATAAGAAAACACCTGGCAAAGGCATTGAAATGAACTCAGTCTTGTCCAGAGTTAGCTTGGTGCGTTGAACGTGGCCAGTTCGGTTTGCCCAGTACAACCAGTTTCTGTTCCAGTCGACATCAAAAGACAGAATTCCTTCTTTTGAAGAAAATAGTTCCGTTTCAGAGGACTCTTTGCCTTTAAACTCCAACAAGCTGATTGTCGTTAGAGTGCCATATAAAAACCGTGGATCTGTAAAATAAAGTACATTCTTCTGAAAATGCAGCCCCCAATGAGTGTGATAGCACAAGCTTTAAAAGCTAAAGATTTCCATCATTCTCAAAATCTGATTCATTTTGTACATTTTGCTAAGTTACAATAAACTTACATTCACATGTCCCACCAGGTAGCAGTACTTTAAAATATGGACAAGCACAGGTAAATCCAGCAGGGTTGTTTTTAGTCAGCTGACAGAGGAGACAAGGAGTCTTGGCACAAGGAGAAGAGCCTAAAGTTTTTCAAGACAGTTTGAGGAAAAAAAGACAGACATTCCAGTACATTACAAAACAATTTAGTATTACAAGTCGGCATTTTTCTCCTCATCAGTATCAACATATAGAAAGACCAATTTTAAATTCACAAACTACCTTTTGGTTGTTGGAGTTCATGGTAGATCGACAGCAGAGCCAAGTCAGTTTTCCTGATGAGCTTCTTTGGATTTGACTGGTCTTGGGGAGCCTGCCAAAGTCCCCTTTGATCAACCCAGAAGAACATGCCTTCAAAGACAGCGAGGCTGATAGCTGGTCTCTTCTTAAAGAGTCCTGTGAAAGTGTGTCGGCCAGTCCCATCTGCCTTCACCGTCTCTACGGACTGAAAAAGAAATGCTTACAAATGTTTAGGTTGTCAGTTGCTGTATTTTTGCACATTTCTTTGGTCTTTAATAGAAACTTATTCAAAATGTTGATATTTTGGTCCAAGTCTAGGAAATCATGAGAATATAAGACAAAGTGTAGTAGTTTAGGCCACTGCTCAAGCATTTCCAGGGTCTACAGAAATGTCTGAAGGTTTTAAAACAGCCTTGGTTTTTTTTTTAAAGGAATCACTTTGGACCCAATTGCTTTTTCCAAGTGTTCTTAAATTGGAAATGCAACAAAAGCCAGTAAAATACCCAGAAAAGTATTGAACACTACAAAAATATCAAGACATCTTCTAGCAATAGCCGGAGAGTTGTCTCAAGACTTTTGAGACAACTTGCACTTTATACTGAATTAAAATATGAGCAAAGCAAGACATTGAAAGTGAAACACCGTTTATAGATAGTATACCAGTGTTATTGCTTCTGAATTTTTCTGTCACATTTACCTAAAGATTGGTTAAGTAGGAAATCTGGGTGAAGGGTACAAGGACATTCAAATAGCCAGTTTAGGGTTTTTGAATGGGCTTTTACAATCAAGTTGAATTTCCAAAAATCATCCTAAATATGCCTCAAATGATGACCATCCTATACTGTTTCTTTCCAGAACTTGCCTTCTTTGAGTCACTGATCCAGTAGAGTCTCCTAGCAGCTACATCAGCTGTGAGGCTGTGAGGAAACTGGGCAGTGAGAACCACGAGTGCGCTTCTGTCTGATCCATCCATCCAGGACTTCTCTAAAGTCACTCTGTCACCCAGACCTTCATTGATCCAGAACATAAGACTAACAAGGAAATGTATATATAAAAATAAGTTTGAACATTTTAATAGTTGAGCATTTAAACAGGTAGTTGTACTCACCTTTCAATGGGTAGAAGCACCAATTCTGATGGCCTGACATTTTTGCTCAGCAGAGTTGTAAAGCTTTTATCATCAGTTGACTGCATGTAGATTGACTCAGTCTTCTTATTGGTCCAGAACAGGTACCCATTTAGCCAATCACAGGCTAGACCTTTGATTCCAGGTGGTCCTGTTTTATTACAAACATTTGTTTCCTTTTACTTGGCAGCCTCATCAGGAATCCAACAATGACCCTGGTGGGTAACACACACACACACACAACTTAAAGTAAGCATGCACCCACCAGTAAATGTTGTCCAGGTGTTCCAGCCATTAGTTTTGTAAATGCTGCCGCTACCGTCGGCCCAGTAGTACCACCCCCTAGTAATGTCGTATGTTGAAGCCACTGGATCCGACACTGGAGCCTCAATGGCTGTGAACTGTTTGGATTTTACGTTCAGAAGTCCTATACTGTTCCTCTGCACCATCAACAGTTTGGTAGCATTACCTGATGGATTCAAAAAGAGCACAAGTTGTACAAAGTGTGTGAAATTTGGTAGGATACTTTAGCGCTTTCTCTGGGCTTCCAATTTATTATTTTTTGCAAAAGTATTTAAATCCAGCATATTTTGTCCATATGTCTACCGTTTGATGGGGAGACAAAAAACAGAACACATTTTACCTAAAGCTTGACATGTATGGTCTCCATTGAGCTTAAACCCCTCTCTGCAGTGGCAGTAGTAAGATCCAATGGTGTTTGTGCAGTAATGTGCACAATGAGGAACAGATGAAGCGCATTCATCCAAATCTAATAAAAAAGGGGTCGAGATTCAAATGCAAAAAGGTTGAAATTGGTTAGGATAGACCATAGAACACCAAAAGCATTATGGATAAACCAACCAGTGACACATTTTAATTCAACACATTCACAAAGGAAAGGTCATTCATGACATGCAGAGTACGACGACCCACTCACCTTCACAGACGGCACCATTAGGAGAGAGTGTGTGTCCAACAGGACAAATGCATCGAGCTCCCCAGGATTCATCTGCACATATATGGCTGCAGCCACCATTGTACGTGGAGCAGGTACGACCTAAAGCGGATGCAACGCAAACACTGGTTGCAAAGCAAAGACGGTCACGTTTTACAGAACTTGAGTTTGTGTAGTCAGGCTTACCGCAGGTTATGGGTTCGTCACTGCCATCAGAACAGTGAACCTGTCCATCACACCTATGCTCAGCTGACAGACACTTTCCCTCAGGACACCGAAGGCCATTTTCACTACATTTACCTGGAAAAATAAAATAAAAACCCTGTTGGTACAACCCAACCAAGAAAGACTCCTGAAAACCTCCATCACTGCAAGTCAGAAAACACTTTAATACATGCTTAAAGAGTTTAATATTTCACTCTCCATCTACCCCAGAAAACCCTGATCTCTTCATCACAAAGACTCAAAACAAGCACTAACGGAAGATTTGATTGGTGATTACCAATTATGGTGCTTTTTGCATCCAAAGGTTTGGTACCCTTTGTGGAATTACAATATTTCTAATATTCATTTCCAATCTGAAAGTTCTCAAACATAGCCAATGAAAACCATTTGGCACATTTTTTTCCCAGAGAGCAAGTTTTCTTATGAAAACTCATTTAAGTTAATCTTACAAAAATGTATAGATCCACACAAACCATTTCAGCCCCATGTCTCTCACCACAGTCTTCTTCATCAGAGTCGTCCACGCAGTCGTTTTGTCCATTGCAGTGCAGTTCTTTGGGGATACAGATGCGGTTTCCACACATCCACTCAGAATCCAGGCAGCCCTCTGTGGCCGGACAGTTCTCCTCATCAGAACCAGTGGGACACTGCTTCTGGCCATCACAGCGGGCTGACGCGTCTACGCAGCCAACAGAGTCCATGCATGGAAACTGGCCAGCTGGACAATCCGAGTCTGTGGCGGCTAATTGGAACGAGAAAAAGTCAAAGCACACGTCATGTAAAATGCGACTGTTCTTTGACAAATTCATCTTAAGAGTTTTTGACATACCATTACAATCCATTTCATCCGATCCATCCAGACAGTCTCCTTCTCCATCACATCTCCACGCAGCAGTAATACAGTTTCCATCATCACACTGCCACTGACCCTCAGGACAAGTCAATAGTTGGGCTACAGACAAAGACAAGGTTAGAGTGCATATTAGAAAAGTTATCATAGCCTCTCGGTACATATTATGTTAACACTTTAATGACAAAGCACAGTGCGATTTTCTCATTTTGAAACACTGCTTGCTTGAGCAAAAAACAAACAAAAAAAAAGGTGAAGAGTTTTTCCCACTTGGGCGTTTTTCTAAAGAGCAGGTTACAAAGTCACAAAAAGTGACTTGTTCAGAGTTGATATCTGGGGGTGAAAATATATATATATACACATGTTGAACAGAAATGTTATGTTTGACCCAATCCTGGGGAAAACTTTTACAGTGGTGCAGCCAGGCAGCCTTTGACACCGTTCACAAAACTGGGGAAGCATATTAAAAGTTGAGTGGAAGAAAAAAAGATTATATAAAAGGGGCAGAAGCAACAGGGATAGTGGAGCCCACAATTAAGATATGCTAAATGCTCATCTTAAAGCATCCAGTGCTTTAAGAGAAGCACTAGTTGCTTTAATTTTTCTAATAGAAAGAAGTTTGAAAATATAAAAAGGTACTAAAAATTCCTTTTAGTATACAGATTTCTGCATTTAGAAAGTTCAAATGAGGGGGAAAAAACTCTTCAAATTAGTGTTACAATTCAAGTTTGAGAAAATAAATTTTAGGTTTTCATTATGTACCAGTCATAGGAAAAAAAAGAAAAGAAATGTTAAATAAGTCACTGTGTAATCTATTCATTAGCACTTATAATGTGGGCTAACCCGGAGACATCGCAGGCACATTGCCCATTTGACTCATTTCTCCTTTTATTACTGATCATGAACTCGACGTCTTTTAGATTTTTAAACGGTGAATTAAACAAAAAACAAAAAACAATGCAGACATCAAGAACCTTGCAGATGCCAAGCGCATTTTTGAGTTGCTTGTGTCGGAATAAGAACGTTAAGCTAGAAAAAGATTACTTTTCGACTGAAATTGAACTTACCAGAGGAAAATCTTAGATTCGGCAGAAAAAATAAGCAAACGACCAAGCGCAGGTCCATGTCGACCCCGCGACTCATTCGAACAAACACCAACAGCTGAGAGGAGCCTTTTAACTAGTTTTTGCTGCTGCAGGTGTGTTCGTGATTACCGCAGAGAAGCTGACTTCCGGTCAAATTTACCTCGTAAAATGATTGAAAAGTCAAATTATGCAACTGAAACATGTGCCTGAAGCAAATACATATTTATAAGTATTAAATAAATAGAAAAATGTTTGAAAATATAAAGTTTTTATTTATTTATCTATAGGCCATCATTGTTAATCTCATAAGGAGCTATGGAGTATACGCTAATCTTGACATATTTTGTTTGTAGTGAGAGTCGGACGAGGCTGACAAATAAAAGCTGCGCACATACTGAGAGAAACAGTCATTGCTATATCAACAATAATGCCTAATGCTGATTTAATTATTTCTCAGAGGAAGGGAAACATTTTGGAAATATATCAGAGTGATTATCTTTTTTTCTGAAGGTTGCTAAAGAAACATTTGAATTGCTCCCCTTCTCCTTCAGGAATAACTTAAAATATTTTTTTGTTTGTTTGTTTTTTTATTTTATTTTGAACGTAATGTAGTAAATTTCTTCGACGAGAACAAACTAGTAGCCAATTAGGCTTCGGGTTCTTTGTGCTGTTGATTCATGAATACATTGGGAAAGATAATTATGATGTTTTCTACATTATCAGTCTAAATTAAGGAATGTATGAATATTTTTATAGAGATCACATCCTATAAGCACAGATTTAATAATCAACTTCATTGTTATTGTGAGTTTATGCATCACGCCACAGCTGAGTCTAGATCTCATTAGCATGCAGTTAAAAATGTATAGATTTTTCTTCTTTCTTATGTGAACATAATATTGTCCTCATAAAATAAATGCATTTTTGCATGCTATTCATTGGTTTCCAAATACTAGAAATGTTAGCCTGTGTCATTTTGACTCCAGTTTTTCTATTTTCTTAGGATTTATAATGCTTTTAAATTACATGTTTTGTGTTCAAATCTGCTTAGAGGGCCCAAATTGTATAACCTTGATTTTTTTAAAAACTGACTTCATTCATTTCAATCTGGCACATCTTTTGTCTTAAAACAAAACTCACATTTGTGAAAAGCAAAAGAAATGGTTTTGAATCAACATCACAGTTCTCTTTTTCTTTGATGTTTTCGTCCCTAAAGAGTTTCTTAAGCACGACGCTTCTTTAGTACAAATACTACCTTTACTTTTTTTCATGGCTGCAATGAAAAAAATAAAAGCTTAGCAGTCCTACTCTTTCTTAGAAGTTAAGTGAGATGCTTGCCTTATAAGAGAGTGACAATTATCAGCCCTTAATATTGCTGTCAAAGTAAAGCGTTCATGTGATGCAGAGTTGGAGGACAAGATTTCCCTGTCAGGTGACTAAATAAAATAAATTTTGTTGTTTACAATGTATGATCTAATTTATGCCAAAAAAAGTATGTAAGTCAGAAGATAAGCAGAACTTATTAAACCAAAATATGAGGAATTTTAATTTAACCTCAGGTAACTGAAGCAAAAATATTAGAACAACAAATGTATAGAGAAAAAGCAGCCTTTTATTGACATTGTAAAATTTTCTTGTTGCAAAATCTTGAAACAAATTTTATATAATACTTACCAATCAAGGTTTTACTTTAAATAGTCTTGATTACTTAGAAAAAAATAAAATATTTTTTTATTTATTATTTATGATGCTACAATGTAAATCAAGAGAATAAGAAATTAATAAAATAAAATTCATGAAAATTACAAAAACTGTTTAGACCAGGTTAAAATTTCCTGTGATCATGTATTGGCAACATGGACTAAAATGTTTATCACAGTATTCCTTGTATTTAGTGTAATAATAATAAAAGTAATAACAGAAAACATTTGGTATTTCTATGGAAATGGTCCAAACCTCACACATTTGAGAAAAATCAAACCACAAATGAAAATTTACAAACGATGGAAAAAGCCATTTCAGATGCATTCAGTAGTTCAGTTTTATCACTAAGCAGTTAAAAATAGACTGCATTCAATTAAACATATTGATGGAAACAATAGATGGAAAGTCAGAGATGAAGAAGTCTCCAGATGATCAGATTATCTCCAGTTTCCTCTTTAAAACTCAGAGCTTCAATCTGATCAATACATTTTTATTTGAACTTTGTGTTCTTCATGCTGAGATCATCAGAGCTGCTGCTTGATCACTGAGATTGTCATCGGTACGATCTTTAATGTTTTATCAGTGGAGAAGAATGGAAACATCTTATCAGTGAAGGTGTGTGTGAAGGTGTGTATGTGTGTGTTAGTATCCAGATCAGAGAAGGACAGCTTTCCTCTGTCCCAGTCCAGTTTCACTCTGATCCTCTGAGGATTCTTCTGGACTGAGAGATGTGTGGGAGGAGCTGGTGGAGAATATGCTGAATACTTACCTGAAGATAACCCAAAAACCAAAAATCCAGACCGTATGAATCCCTTCCTCTGAACAGACTCTTCTAACACACCAAGTTCCCAGTTTGAACTGTCTCCAACATCAACATCCCAGCTGTGGTTCCCTGAGTTAAAACCCTCAGAACTCAGAACAGAATGCCGCCATAAATCAAATCTCTCTGGATTATCAGGAAGCTGCTGATCCTCTCCTTTTCTCCCATTAGTCAGATTTTCGGACAGATGTAGGTTTGGACCAACCATGTTTGGGTCCAGATCCAGAGGAGTGTAGGTCACCATGCTCTCTATGTTGCTCCAGATGTTGAAGGCCAGGTTGCCCAGATGTTTGGCCTGGTCTATCAGAGCTCCTGAGGGCAGCTGTGGATCCTCCAGCAGGGGGCAGTGCTGGACTCTTTCCACTGCAGCCTTGTAGTTGTGCAGGAATGAGACATCTGCAGCTCTCAGCTCCGCTTCTGTGGCTCTGACTGTGTCTGAAAGAGCTGCTATCTCTCTGCTCAGAGCCTCCATCTTCTCTTTCATCATCCCTCTCGTCTGCTCCTCTTCTTCCTTCAGTGCAGCCAGCCTGGCCTCCTCTTCCTCTGCTAGAAACTGATGAAGATGCTTAAACTGCTCCCTAATCTGCCTCTCTCTGTGTCGGGCCTGGACCTTCAGGTGTTCTGCTGTCTGATCAAACTCCTCCTGAACTTTCTTCCTGAGCTCCAGCTTCTTCTTTAAAGGTCCCAGAGTTTCCTGAAGGTTCTTCTTGTGTTGCTGAGCAGCTTCATCGATGGGTCTGAATCTGTGCTTGGTGTGTTTTTCCGAATCTCTGCAGACAACACACAATGGCTGCTGATGGTCCAGACAGAAGAGTTTGAGTTTCTCAGAGTGCAGACTGCAGAGACACAAGTGCCACTATTTTCGGGGCTAGCTGTCAGTGTTGCCAGGTTGCCGCTGACTTTGGCTGACCTCGGCATCTTCCAAGGACTGCTGCGACCTCATACTGGTACCTCCCACGCCTCATGGACCGCTCTCGCCTATTGTCGCTGACGAGATTTAGGGCGGCCATCTTAGAGCGGTCGACCGCTCCACTCAGCGTTATACGTTTAGCAGGCACAATGGCGTATTTGCGCATTTAATCTTTCATAACAAGCTGTTTTGTTACTACTACAGCCTCTGCTGAAGTGAGGAGCTACCTGTTGCTGTGGCTCTGCAGCACTGCTCTATAGTTAGAAACACATTGACAATAAAAATCAGTCCTCAGTTCGTTATTTCATTACTTTGGCTGAATCATGATAAACTGCCACCTTATGCCTTGGAAATCAAAACTAGCAAAACTGCTACACTCAATCATTTTCTAAGTGTATTTAAGCATTAATTTGAATTTGACATTTGTACCACAACTTTTAAAATAGTGTTGCTTAGAAAATTTAAACCATCTCTCCAATCAAATTTTTAAGTCGCATACTCCCAACTCCGGCTTTCCAACAACATGACAAGACAGAAATATAAAGAGCAGCACCAAAAGCAAATGAGGTGGAATAGCAGTGCTATTTGTAATTTCATGACTCAATAAAGAACATACTTTTTCTAGAGGTGTTATTAAAACAATTTTTATAGTGTTAACTAATTTTATTTCAAGAAGTAGGTTTACATAAATAATTAGTGGCCAGAGTATAGACTCTAAGTAAAATAATTTGCATTAAAAATTTTACTTATTCCTCAAATATGGCTTTCCCTATAAACTCTGAGAATTAAAATAACATGTTTATGACTTCTTGTTATGTTTTTGAGTCCCCCTGTCTCTCTCTGTTTGCAAGCTCTTTCTCAACAGACTCCAAACATGTCAAGGCCTTTAATACAGAAAGCGCTCCTCCTCCACCTGATTAACTCATCATCTCATTAATCACTGCAGTTCTACGGCCTGTAATCTCATTAACCAATATTTTTTTGTTAGAGCTTCTTATCAAGAAAAGCAGCCATCAGTGCCTTTTAGAGTTTTCACACCTGGTATACACTACAAAGAGCATTTTGGTTTCGGTTCATCACGATCTATCACATCAAGGTCTTTGGATCAGAGGCATCCGCGCCTTGACGCGTCTCTTCAAAGGACTACAAGATGAAGAGGCGGGATTATAAAACTGTGTTTTAGCATCCCGCGGGGACCAGTCTGCATCTGCTCGTGAAAGTGTCTTCATCATAAATGGGAACTATGACCGGTCTCGCTGTGGAGTTGGCGTTTTTTCTTATGGTGGATTTGGTTTTGAGTCCCTGTGGGCAGCCATTCCACGGGATGCTTCCCGACGCGCTGTTCCGAGGCATGACGGGTCACTCCGTCGGCTCCAGACGCGCCGGAACCAGGCTTCCGTTTTACATGATGCAGCTCTATCGGACGATGAGGACCGAGGATCGGACCAGACAGGACATCCCCGTCCTCCACGAATCCGACTCTGTGACCAGCCTAGTCGCTAAAAGTAAGTAGTACTCATATTCAACATTATAGTGGAACATCTGTCTTATTGTCTTAAGTTAATAGGTAGAAAAGATGTTGCATTCTATTCCTTTTTTAAAAAATTATTTGGCCAACCAGTTCCAAATAAGATGGAAAATACAGAGTCTTCTTTTGCATCTTTGTCTAAAATTCTCATTTCTTTTTCTCCAGGCTGCCATCAGATCGGTGAGAAATGGTCAGTTACCTTCAACTTGTCCTCAATGTCTCCAAGTGATGACATCCACTTGGCTGAGCTCCACATCCGCCAGCCTGCCTTTGCAAAGTCTTCCATTGCCTCTCTAGACATCTATCACTCCAGCTGGGAACGGTGTTCTGATACGGACTGCTCTGAGAGCAGGCCGCTTCTGGGACGCCTGAAAGCTCATCCAAGCTCAGTGATCTCACCCTCAGCATGGAGAGTATTCAACATGACCAAAATGATCCGTCGCTGGCTTTATCAGAGACCCCCAGTTCAGAGAATGAAGGAGGGTGTAGCTCAGGTGAAAGAGGATCATGAGCAGCAGAGAATCCAGCACCCAACGGCCAATAGGGTGATGATAGTGGTCTTCTCTCGGCAGAGCCCAAGCAGTCAGCGACTGCCAATACTGATCCGCACAGCAGAACACTCCAAGTACATCAACCTGGACAGGGTGCCCACCGGCAGGATGAGGAGCCACAAAGCAAAGAGGCACGGACAGAAATGGCAGAGACAGAGAGACATTGCAAGGAAGGAGGAAAGTAAACTCTGCAGGAAGGTGGACATGTGGGTGGACTTTGATAAGTTCAACTGGAGCGAGTGGATCATCTATCCCAAACGGTACAATGCTTATCTCTGTGAAGGGACATGTCCTACACCTGTAGATGAGATCTTCGCTCCAACTAACCATGCATACATGCAGGTAAGGCTGAAATGCTGCAGTATACATATCTTATGATACCCATGCCTATTTGAGGAGATATGATCTAACAACCTTCTAATTTTCCTTACAGAGCCTGTTGAATCTTCACCAACCAGACAAAGTACCAAGTCTGTCTTGTGTGCCCACACGCCTGGCACCACTTTCAATGCTGTACTACGAGAACGGGAGGATGGTGATGAGGCATCATGAGAATATGATTGTGGAGGAGTGTGGCTGCCACTGAGGACAAACAAAAAGTAGATAAAAAAAGCAAGAGCCAGAGAAATTAAATCAGCAGGGAGGTAACAGCGGGACTTGAGATGGACTCTATTAACAGAAGCACTATTAGATTTTTACAAATACATCTAGTTGTGCCTTTTATGCACAAGTTGGACTCATTTTATGTTCAGTGACTTATTTTTTTAAAGCCAATGAAAAAATAAGAATGGTCAGGGCCAGTCCAAACCACAAGCAAACTAAAGCAGCCGCTTAAGGCCCAAAGGCCACCAAGGGGCCCCCTCAGTGGAGCTGATTTTTTTTTTTTTGTTTAGTAATAATTTATGTCATTATAATATCAAAAACACACAATTTCACTATGAAGTGATTTGGGTAACACTTTATTTGAAGGGGGTTGAATAAGACTGACATGACACTGTCATAAACATGACATAACACCTGTCGTGAACATGAATAAGCCTTCATGAATATTTATGACTGTTGTCATAAAGCGTCATTCGGTAAATTATGACACTTTTAATACAAAGTTGACATTATTCAAAATGTCTTTGTTATGACAACTTGACATTAACCAAGAAATCATTACTGATATAAATTTGTTATATAAGTATTACTGATTGCACTTTAAAAATTAGGTAACTTTATGTTATTAAAGGTAAAGTTTAAACAGTAATGATTTCTTGGTTAATGTCAAGTTGTCATAACAAAGACATTTCGAATAATGTCAACTTTGTATTAAAGGTGTCATGATTTACCGAATGACGCTTTATGACAACAGTCATAAATATTCATGAAGGCTTATTGATGTTTATGACAGGTGTTATGTCATGTTTATGAAAGTGTCATGACAGTCTTATTCAACCCCCTTCAAATAAAGTGTTACCGTGATTTGTTTTTACAATAATATATATTTGATAATGCATGTAGAAATTATTATTTTATTGATAAAAAGAAAAAAAAAATGCTCTTGGGACCCCCTGGTGGTCGCGGTAGGTACCGCACGCTTCGCCGGTATCAGTAGAGTGCATCCAAACGTCCAAAGCTCCGTTCAAAAGTTAAGTAAGCAAATCAATATCTCAAAAATGACTTATCGTCCGGGAGGGAGAAAAGAAAGAGGAAGAATAGAAACAAGCCAAGGTGAAGGTTTGTTTTAATGTGCCTTGGTAATGTAATGTAGTTGTAAAGCTGCTAATAGAAAATGAGCTTGAACGGTCCAGTTCAACAGCCAAGCATTTATGCTAGGGTCTTTGTGTTTGTGTGAAACTGAATTTTAAGCTTAAATGAGTTGATTCTCCTGATTGGCTCTGTATATTTCTGAGTTTTTTTCGGCTTCAATACGCCGTGTTTGGTAACAATAATTAAAACTTGTCAATGTTTGACATTGTCTAGCAAAATGTTTTTACGTCAGGCTACATAGCTGCTACATCGATGAGCTGCTCTATGGTGGAGTTGGGGATATGTTGTTTGCTGCTGAGCATAATCATTTTGTGGCTAAAACAAACATCATTTTTACATCAACTTCTAAGTTATGTGAAACTTCTGTTAAAATCATTTGAAGGCACAGAATCAGTCTCACCTGGTATAAATTAACTTTTTAGCTACTGGAGTAACGCTTAAGAGAAATGTATTTAATCAAAGAATGTCATGAATATGTGTGTATTTATGCCATCTTAAGTTTGGCTACACCGATTGCAGTTTTCTGGCCAATCTTTAAAATCTTTAAAAAGCCTGACCTGCTGATATGAATTTCTTTTCTCTGAAATGTTGCTAAATACAGCAAGAAAGTCACTGAGTTGCAACAGTGCGGTGAATATTAACTGCAAACATGCAGACTTGACCTGGTCTGTCAGTCAAACCTCTCACTGCAGAGCAGAAGGGGACAGAGGCTGATTTATAAACCTTTGCTGACAAAGATTAGGGTATAAGATCAGCTTCACATGTAAGTATCCGCAGATCACGATCCCCCAAAATTAAGGAAATCGGCGCCCAGAAATCAACTGGTCGATATATCAGTTGGCCAATAAATGTATCCTNACTTTTGCCTGTCTTGACTTGAGACTTGACTTGACTTGAGGACAGAGACTTGAGACTTACTTGAGACTTGCAACACAGTGACTTGGTCACACCTCTGGATAACAACAATTAAAACTTCTCAATGTTTGACATTGTCTAGCAAAATGTTTTTACGTCAGGCTAGCTGCTACATCGATGAGCTGCTCCATGGTGGAGTTGGGGATATGTTGTTTGCTGCTGAGCATAATCATTTTGTGGCTAAAACAAACATTATTTTTACATCAACTACTAAGTTATGTGAAACTTCTGTTAAAATCATTTGAAGGCACAGAATCAGTCTCACCTGGTATAAATTAACTCTTTAGCTACTGGAGTAACGCTTAAGAGAAATTTATTTAATCAAAGAATGTCATGAATATGTGTGTATTTATGCCATCTTAAGTTTGGCTACACTGATTGCAGTTTTCTGGCCAATCTTTAAAATCTTTAAAAAGCCTGACCTGCTGATATGAATTTCTTTTGTCTGAAATGTTGCTAAATACAGCAAGAAAGTCACTGAGTTGCAACAGTGCGGTGAATATTGTTAACTGTAAACATGCAGACTTGACCTGGTCTGTCAGTCAAACCTCTCACTGCAGAGCAGAAGGGGATAGAGGCTGATTTATAAACCTTTGCTGACAAAGATTAGGGTATAAGATCAGCTTCACATGTAAGTAGCCGCAGATCACGATCCCCCAAAATTAAGGAAATCGGCGCCCAGAAATCAAC
The DNA here is from genome assembly GCF_000485575.1 of Poecilia formosa. Taxonomy (NCBI): domain Eukaryota; kingdom Metazoa; phylum Chordata; class Actinopteri; order Cyprinodontiformes; family Poeciliidae; genus Poecilia; species Poecilia formosa. Next base: position 1,408,022 of record NW_006800085.1, read on the forward strand.
TGGTCGATATATCAGTTGGCCAATAAATGTATCCTATATTATACATAATGTAAACAGCACTGCCAGAGATGCAATAAATTTATCGCAGGTGTGAATGATCTAATGATCGGTCTGCTGATTGCAGCCAGTCCACATTGTTAGCAGAACTAGAGGGCCCCAATACCAAATTTCGCTTAGGGCCCCATGGAGGGTTGGTCCGGCCCTGATACCAACCCATCTGTATGTTTGCTGTGTTTGATAATATAATAATTTAGGATAATTTTGAATGAGAACTGTTATGTGTTTTATTACAAAAAATGGTTTTAGAACAGTTTGTATAGAACTGACCCTGATTTATCAGCTTTTTCCACCCAAAAATTGTGGATTATGATTAATTTTTCACATTGGTCAGTGTCAGTGGTGAGATGTTTCTTATTTCTCAGCCAGCCCTTGAGGATATACTAATATGTTTTGGATTCATAATATATTGCAGTGTCCAGTTTTGCTTCAACAAATTTTTTTAATGGTTGCACATTTTCTTCAAGCACTTTCTGATACATAGTAAGAAAAAAACAACATCGCAGAAAAGAAACAATAGTTTAGTTTTGGTTAAAGAATGCATTAACAGTGACTTTTAATGATGTTCACAGTGAAAAAAAAAAGTTCAAAGCTCCAACATAGTGGTTTGTAAAAACTATAAGCTTATTATGTAACATTTTGCAGCCAAAACATATTTAATTTTACCATCTTGGTTGAGGTTTCATTTTCTTTAAAAAATGCATGTAATGATTCTAAAATAATCTTGGAAATTAAGGAACAAACAACTGATGAGTGACAATAAAATACAGTCATATATTAATAAGACCTCTGCTGATAAGTAACGCAAATAAATTTACTTGAAATTGAAAGTATAGAACTTGTGTCTGCTGCCCTCATGCGGCCATAAAAGTAATCACAGACTGCAAAACTAGGTTCCCAACTACACTACAGCTCCAAGTCTACACTAGACTTCATATATTATTTTCAAAGTAAATGTCACATCAAAAAAAAAAACTTTTTAAGGAATTACATGTCATACATGTATTTAACAAAGTGAAAAAAAACTGTTTTAGTTAGTTTATGTTTGAGGTTCAACATTTCAGCAAATAGTTGACATTAGAAAAGACATGGTTGTTTTCTGTCGGATTATAAAGCTGACTTAGACTGGATTTGTCATTTCAACCATTTCATAACCACATAAATGTTAGCATTACTTCATTGCTGCTAACATTTAGATGTCCATTTCAAACTGGGCGTCTTCCGCTGTAAGAGAGAGAGAGAGAGAGAGAGAGAAAAAAATACATTTAGCAAAGAGAAACAGGAAAGTACAAAGTCAGCTGGCAAATAAAAAACAGTACCAGAGTTTTCCTCTGTGTTCAGGCTGTGGTCATCTGCGTTGTTGCTGGGTAATTCTTCAGGATGGTTTTCATTACTGGACGACTCTGGGTCAAGCGGCCTTGTGACTCCGGGAATATCGGGAAGTTTGGGAGGCGTACGGGTCAGAGGAGAGGTCCGACACTGCAGCAGGAACTTCCTGTCGTAAATGATTCTGGTGCCTGCAGGTGGCAGCGATAACACAGCAGGCAAAAGTTATGTATATGAACATTTATTGTCGAGATGTATTTCAAACAGGACTATAAAAATCAAAGGAACCAGCAGCTGATTATGGAAGTATTTTAAAGTGTGCTATTGTAGGTTTTCTTTTCCACCAAGAAAAACTTTATAAATAGTACAACCATCTAAAAATCCATAGTAAATTGGATAAATTCAAAATAACTTATGGTGCAACTTCACCTATTATCACATCTTTAAAGCTGTCTAAAATAAATGTGTCTTTTTTTTTTGTCCAAAATGTAGCTACAAAGTTTTAGTTGCTCCCAGAATAATCCAGTTTGGCTCACAACTGTAGTAAAAAACCCCCAAAAAACAAAAACAAATGTAGCATACCAGAACAAGTTGTTGCAGATGGACACATTTTCATAAAACAATTGATGGCAAAAAAAATAAACAAAACAAAAGACGTTTGGCTTTTTCTAACATGGTTTGCTATCTTCTTTAATTCATAGCATGCAGAACAACAAACGTGCTGTTACTTTATGTCAAAAGCAGACTTGGGCGCACTCTCTCACCCATGCATATGAGAGTCAGACAAACAGATTCCTATTTCATCAGTGTGACTGCAATGATGCCAGACGCAGCCTTGATTTCATAAAGTCAAACACAGAATTAGGATACCACCATGAGATCGCCTTTTTGTAGAGCAAAGATAAGCAAGTAAGACCTTTTTTTCAAAGGTTCAAAACAAAAAGGAATTAAGGAACCCCTTTTTCCAAAACAATCTGACCAGTTTGTAAAATGCTGTGTTTATTTACCATCAATATTTGTGGCATATGAGAACTTTTAATTTGGAGAAGTAGTCTTTCTTAATGCACCTTGGATAGTTGGTGAAACTTTTAGATCTCAAATCTTAATTTGACAGTTTTGACATCAAGATTTAGACAGAACAAGAGTTAAAACGGGTATTTATTCATTTATTTACCTGTTTAATACCCAACCACAGATGTGGTAAAGTCCATTTGATTTCTAACAATCTAACAGGCATTTCATATATTTCAGTTTTATTTTCCAACAAATGTGGTGAGAATGATGGAAGTAAAATAAATAAATAAATAAAAAGGTTCAAAGTGCACCAAATTTTTTCCAGTGATTATTCTATTACAATCAAAGGAACTAATTTATTTCAGCATTTTTAGAAAATCTTTGATAGGGGTGCAAGTGCCGTAGTTGTTCAGGGCTGCATGTAGAGGAATACAAATGAGTTAAATAAATCTTGTAATCTAGAAAAGATAAAAAAAATAAATAAATGTTGAAATGCATGAAAAATGCTGTTAGTCAGTGACGAGTTACTATTTTCTGTTCTATATGACCAAGAATCTAGACTTCAGTACCAAACGTTAATGACATTGTGTATTATCTGTTGAACCGGTCTGAGCTGGTAATGTTACAGAACATGTTATCAGTGAAAAACGAGCATGTGCATCTGAGCCAAATTTTCACAGCGGGTAGGACGGGATAACACTTTTCTTTAACAAAGGCCCCATGCTGGAAATGTCCCCAGGAGGGTCCAGGATGTCTTTATTTGAGAGATTACTGATGACTGGTTAGGACTTTGTGCAACAGCATTAATCCTAAAAGAAAAATATAAATATACAAACTCTTTTTATTTAAGTTTTCATTGCCAACATCAGCAAACATAGACTTTAACTGTAAGATGAAAAACACAATGCAACTAAGAGTAAAACACTATTTTTGTTTTACAGCAGTAGATTTAAAGGCTTTCTGTTTAAGACAGCATTGACTGTGAACACATGTTGCATCTCTAATGTTTAACCTTCTGCAATTATTTCAGAAAAATACATTACCCATTTTATTTTAAGGTGGAATAATGGTTGAGCTTTTCAGTCATTTCAGTTTTCGCAGTTCTTACAAAATTGTGTCAACATACAAAACGCAACAGCTGAGAATAAAATAGTTCTACTGTGGAAAAACTCAAAATCTACAGCAAAAATACTGTCCATTTCATCACTGAAGAACAGTTCATATAAAAACATTTTAGTTTTTATAAGACAACTGAATTAATTTCCATAATGTTTTAGTATTACACCATTGAGTCCTCCTCTTGTAAACATGTTTCTGCAGCAGCTGAAAGAGCCGCACTATAAATAGTTTATGACTGACAGCATGTTTTCCGTATCTGGTTAATGTCACTGAATCTGAAGTTTATAACCTAATAATACAAAAAACAAAACAAAACAAAAAAAAAACCCACACACAAAACAAATCCTAAACTTTCCACCATCTGTCAGAGTCCAACGCATATGTTTACCTCCTGGCGTGGTGCTGAACAGAGTTCCTCCCGGGGTCGTGGAGTACTCCTTGGGCATGTGGGCTGCATCGTGGATGGCGATCCTCCGGACAGCCGGGATCTCCAGGCTTCTTGAGGTCTGTCCCGCTGCTGACATCTCACAAACGGAGCAGCGTCGATGCCGCGCACGGTAAAATAATAATAATAACAACGTAAAAGCCTCTGATTTCAATGAGTAAGAGCCGCCACTCCACGTGGTTGAGAGGAAAAACTCTAAACAAGTGACGGCATTCCTACAAAACATCACGTGAGCGCAGCGCTCTGATTGGCTGAAAACAGGGGGCGTCAGAAGACGATGGTTTTGGGATATGTAGTTTCCCCTTTGCTAGCTGTCAAACCAGCTAAGCATTGGTGTGTTGAAAAAAAAACAAAAAAAAAAAAACAATTTACATGAATATTTGTATTAAACACCTAATTTTACTTTTTTAGAGAATCACAGTGATTTGAATTAAGGGTAAGGAAGTATTTGAGTTAATACTTTATAAAGCCATTATGTATAATTAGATGTAATTTACTGTAATTACATCTGTATATTCCCATTGTTATGTCTTGCACATTCAGAAAAAAAAATTCTGTCCATACTTGTTTCCAAAATAGGGCACATTGGATACAAAAGATCTGGGAATATCAATTTGCAAGTCTTGAAAATCATCATTTAAACATTTGTTTTAGATTTAAATTCACAACTGAATTAACAGGAGTCCCCATAACTTTTGTCAATTAAAAATACTAAAAACACACGATCATTAAGCATTTAACTACAAAAGAAACTCTCACAAAGTTATGTCCCATCTTTTCTGTTTATTAAGTCTTGTAAATGGTAAGAGCTGGTGTACAGGGTAACATGATCTATACATATCTTCATGTTTGATCGAAAGGCTTGTATACATATTCACGTTTGTTTATCCTCTCCAGGACAATACAAAAGAAAAGAAAACAAATGGTCATAGCTACAAAGCCTCTACATTCCCCATGATGTGGGTGTCGGCCTAAACTAGATAACGCTTAAAGAACATCCATAACAACTCTATGAGGGTGCATAGCATTCTAATTAAATATATTTTGTCATATATTTATACATACATTTTCATAAAAACCATCTTTTTTTTGTGCATGTGTGCGGTTGCATTCCTTAGGATAGAGTTATATGATATTGCGTTTACACTGTCATGTATCCAGTCTAAAGGAGTATAGGTGATCTCTATTCTTTGCAACAGTTAATATTTTACAATACTCATTTTAAAATGCATTGTCGTAGGTTACACACCCTCTTCACTCACATGCTTGGTAGAAATGTCTTCTTTCTTTCTTTCTTCTGATCCGACAAGGTTCGGAACCAAGTGTTGTCATGCACACACACACTTTCACACCAAACACACAAACATGGTGGAAGGGACGCTTACCATAGTACAAGAGAGTTCTTCTGGGAGATGAAACAAATTTAAAGAACAAGAAAATTGTTTAACATATTTTCTTATGAGTGAGCAGGATAAGAAATTTGAGGAGTGGTGGTTCTTAATATGGGCGCCACAAGCTCTCTGCGAGTTTTAAACCAATTGTCTGCATGTTTGTTGGCTGCAGATTGAAACCCATCCCAGAGCTGCCACTGAATGTGAAGCAAAACTCTGGTATGCAATACAAAATTAATGTGATATCAAATGCATACGTCTTTGAGATTTTAGTTTTGCTTAATTTAGTGAAAGCTTACAGGTGATCAACAACAATGGTATCCTTTTACCACTTAGGGACTGGCATGGGTGATGACGGATAGCCTCAAGCCGAGGACTGTTTTTATTTAAGCATTTCAAAAATAAGCCGGGCTCATTCCTTTTTAAAATAAAGTTGATGTTGGAGATTCTATTGAGAGCCCACCACTTGGTCTTTCATCACCCATAGAAGGGTCATGACCTCCAGTTTTGGAACCACTGACCTAAATAACTGTACAGCTGTCAACCTTCTAAAACGTATAGCTGACAGTTTCAACTCTCCCTAAAAAAATAAGTGTTACAAATTATTTTACACACTTAATCTGTGAAAGTGATCTACAAATTTTGGCTTCGTGCCTCAGGTCATGTATTATTAGGTCAAATGGTTTCCTTTTAAAGCTACCATTATCAATAAAAGCACTAAATGGTGGGGGTACAGAGTGAATATTGGTGGTAGTGCTACTTTAACACAGGTACAACACAAAATACACTTTATAATGGAGTGCAGGCTAACATAGCGATGACTGATATTATTGTACTCTGAAAATTTGTGAATAAAATATAGCTGAATGACAGTGAGAATCTGGGCCCCGTTTCATCCAGATAAAGCTGATTTGGTGAGACTGTACAATGTTTCCAAGGAGCATTCTCCACATTCATTGGGTAAAGATACATAAAAGTCTTTCAAACAAATTAATCTTTTATTGCAGTAGCATAATCTAATAGAGAGTTAGAGATGATGATGCAATGCACTATTACAAGGCTTCCAGTGCTGTTAAAAGAGAAACAGTGGTCAGTATGACTGCAAGAGCAGTACATTTACATTTATCAGTTACATTAGAGCCTAGCAAACTCTACATGTTTATGTTTGTGACGGATGGACTGAGAAGATTTTCTTCCGCCATGCCTCACATTAGCATGTGGCTAACGTAGAGTGGTTGCTATGGAAACACAGTAACCCCAAAATGCTACTCATTGAAGCTGTTCTTAGCTTAAAATTTATTTTATTTCTATATCAATTGACAAAGGTTCCAGTAATTGTGGCACAGGCTTTTGCCTCCCCCAAGGTTACAATCTCTACAATCTTCAGTGTAAGATTATGCTACTGCCAGTAATTTTAGAAAGTGCTGGATTTCAATTCAAACATAAAAAAACACAAAAAAAACAAAAACAAAAAAAAGATATGAATAAATAAATGCAGTCATCTCTGTGCTTCTGGTTAGCTTTTGTTCATCAGGTGTTAAAATGAAGTAGGATAAACAAAACCCATTTGCCAGGGCTGCAACAGGAGGACTCAGATGCATTAAAAACTACTTTTTGGTCTCATCTGAATCAATAGAATCCGACACACATCTATACACAAACCGTTCTGTTTCATTCTGTCCCATAAAATAATAAAAAAAAAAAATTACACAGATTTCCCTCTTCAAAAGGACTACAAAACTCACAACCCTCGTTTCCGGTACGCCTGCCTAGACTCAAACTCATTTCCCATCGAGCGATCCGTATTTCAACACCATTTTCATTTCACATAGCAGAACAAAAAAACAAACAAAAAAAAACAAAAACAAAAAAAAGATATGAATAAATAAATGCAGTCATCTCTGTGCTTCTGGTTAGCTTTTGTTCATCAGGTGTTAAAATGAAGTAGGATAAACAAAACCCATTTAGCAGGGCTGCAACAGGAGGACTCATTCAGACGCATTAAAAACTACTT
>NW_006800085.1:1415601-1460165 GCF_000485575.1 Poecilia formosa
TGAAACACTAATAGCCTTAATAACTCGGTGAAAGCAAAACTGATTTTGGATGACTCCATCTCAACAATCAAACTTTTTAAAAATAACTAAAGCGAAATTAGATTTTCTACTTTAGTGCTTTAAACAATGAATAACGATAATAGCAATATAAAAAAAAAATACACCACAGATCATAATTGCTGGACAATCAATCCATCTTTTCTTTTTGTTAGGTATTATTGCTGTGGCAAAGCTGTCTGACATTCTGACATTTCAACCATATGTTTATTTTGTTTATGTGCTTTTTCACGTTCTACATCTGAATGTACTGAGGCTTGCAAAGATATTTATATAGAACATCTTAACATTTTGTCATGTGACAACCACAAACTTCAGGGTATATTTTGGGGATGTTTTCTGACACATGCAGCACTGTTTTTGTCATTTGTAGATGGAAAGAGCAACAAGCCTACAAGGGGTGCTTTAAATGAAAAAGTATGACTTTAAATGAGAAAACTTAAAAAAAAAAAATGTGTGTGCAACCCTGTAATTGTAGGGTTGCTGTTGAAAATGCATCCTATACTTTTGTGATTTGTAACAAAACATTTACAACAACATATGCTTATCCTTTTACCTCACAACTATGCAATACTTTCCGTTTCACCGTTGCATAAAAACTCAATACAAGGCATTGAAGTTTGTTGTTCTAAGAGGAAAAGATGTTCACAAAGTAATAAATGCCTTTGCAAGCCACATATAGAAAGTTCACGAGTCTGGGGTCAGTGATAACCGGACAGTCACAGTGCTACCTCTCTGTCCACGCTTTACGTTTTGTCACCTGCAATTTTCACACTTGCCAGGACTTTTCCAAGCAATGTCTTAAAAGTCAACTTCTTCAGTATTTCTTCTGTCTTTTGTATTGAATGGAAAAATAAAAATTTGACAGCAAGATGCCACAGCTGACACAAACAGATAAAAAAAAAGGATGGAGCATAGAAGTAAAATGGATAGAGGAGACCTGCGATTTTTACTGCATATAAACAAGGGCTACCAATAAAAGATGGCTCAAAATGAGATATGCTACCAAGAAAAACCAGAAAAAGCTCGTAAGGAAGGAAAAAGTCAAGATATTTATCGTAGAGCTGCTGTGCATCGGAATGTTTTCCAAGGAAAACATTCCGATGTCTTTAGAACACATTACCCCTGAAGACACGAGGGAATTAAAGAGATCCCGTTTTCTACCAAAGTCAAACAAAGTGGAGAACAGAAGCGGACAGATACCGAAGAGGAAGCGAGCTCGTCTAAGGATAAATCTAAATAAAAACATAGATACACGCAGACGAGAACTCACAAGCGGGGAAGAGCCGGCGGCTTTCCCTTGGCAGAGGTCGAGCACGCCGTGATGTCACAGAGACAACAAGCCAATCAAGGGAGGGGGCGGGCGAGGCTCCACGCAGAGCTCGAAGCAAGGTAACACATGCGGCAGAGCAATTTAAACGCGCACACACACACACACACACATGTCCACAGAGCATAGAGTGCATATATCACATTAAGAATAAGAGGAGAAAGGGTCCGATGACAGAAGCATTGGCTCAGCAGAGGCTTTGCTGCATATTCAGCCGTCCTTTGAGGGAGTTGTGTGTTTTTTTGTTTTTGTTTTTTTGTCGGTTTTTTTTGGCTGCAGTGTTAACGGACTCAACTCGCTGACAAACGGCTCCAGTTAGTGGGCATGAGGTCCTTTAAAAAGGCCTATGACCCATGCACGGGCCGGCCCCTGTACCTTCAGTTTTTTTACTCCTTCAGTTTGTAGATAATGACAGTTCAAAAGGTCAAAGGGCATGCACCAGCAGTTATCATGCGATTACAGTTCACAGGAAGCACTTTGTTGCTTTTTTTTTTTCCTTAGTTGTTTTACGAACATTTATAGTTTTTTTTTTTGTTTTTTTTTGTATAAAAATGAATTACCATGCCTCTGTTTAGTTATATTTTTCTTTACAAATGTTATAAAACTACAAGTTCGACTCCTCTTTTTGTTCTCGTCTTCTTTTGTTTTGTGGTGCTTCATGATCACAGGTTGAGGATGTTTCTGGTTGTCCTGGTATGTTTTCTCCACTTCCTCCCCACATCTTCTAACTCTTCATTTCCATCTTCGTTCTGGTCGTGTTTTTGTGGTGGGTGTTTTGGCAGTGGGTTTCCGGTCCTGAAAAAAACAAAAACAAAAACAAAACAAAAAACAATAGAAATATAAAAACAGATTTAATATGCATACAAAATTATTTTGGCCTTCTAAAATTTTATGATGAAAGTGTAGACAATGACAAGTATTCAGAAAAGGCTGGGAAGCTGTGTAAAATGCTGTTAACAGCAGGATGTCATGATTTGAAAACACTGAAACATGGAAAACAGAAACATGCTAAATTGGCAGCAATGAATTTCAAAATGAAAAAAATCTGAATATATTCATTGACAAATACCACTGTAGTTGACAATAGGTGGTAGTAGTGCCACCCACATATTGACCATAGCACGGATACTGCTTTGTAGGCTGCCACCAGTGCCAATATGTTCACAGGAGGCAGTCGAAATAAAACACAGCAAAGTCTTTTGTAGGTTTCCCACAATATTTCCATTTCCAAATGCCATAATTTTCCATACTCAGATTTAAGCTTACTTCGTTGCCACATTTTGTTTATTTTCTTTCTTAGCTTCTTTTCCTTCTATGCTTCAACTGTAGTAAGTTTTTTAGGCTTAAAACAACTTCCTTTCCCCTCTACTTTGTTTTCTAAAGTTGATTCGAACAGTAATAGTCCGTCATTTCTGAAGCGTGTTCGTGGCAATCATAGAATTTAACCACTGATATTTAAATTAAAAAGGAAAACCTTGCTGTCTTTGTATTTCAAAGACAGGAAAGTATAGAATTTAAATGAGTGTCAAATCATTGCAGACTGTGCATTTTACACAACAACCAAACATTTTCATTCAAAAAGCATTACAAAAAGGGAATCTAACTTGGAGCAACAACAACAACAAAAAAAAGAACAAGAAAAAAAAATAATAAAAACAAAGTTGGTGTAAGAAACTATTAGGCTCTATCAGATTTGGTAGCAGTCACCACACAGATTATTGTCCAAGCACTGGGACGCACAAGTGCTTGTTTTGTTGTCCCGTACCTGGAGGACCGGGCAGTATGTGTATTTCAGTGTTTAACTCTCCGGAGACTGGTGCGCTGCAATGACTGAGCACCCTTTCTTACATCCATCCCCACCTGGAGCAAGGAGGGCAGGAGGAAGGAAGGAGACAACACTTGGACCAGTTAAGTGCTGAAACCAGAGTAGGAAACTAACTATGGCTCACATGTTCAGGGTGTCAAAGGGCTTTAGCAGTCAGCTAACCAAATCAGGCACCAAATTAACTCATTTTGTGTTTCGTTTCATATCAAATTTCTCATTCTTTGAATGATCTGAGTCATAGTTATTTTTTTTATCCTTTTAACTATACAAAATTCCTTAAACCAACATGAACCGAAATCCTTGTGGCCTCTATGTATGACCTTCTGTGTGTTTCACTCTGTGTGGCTGATCTTCAATGACAAGGTGTGAGCTCAGACGTGTAGCGTTTGTGTGAAGGTATATGGATAGTGTGAGACTTTGGTATCATGATAACCTTGAGCAAATCCATCATGCTTTTACTGTGCTGTGAGTTTAAATAAGTCTCTTACACAATCACATTTAATCCATTTCACAACTCATTCTCATTCATTTTGCTCAGTTGGTAAAATGCTACTCAAGCATTGATCACACTTTTCTACTCAACAAGGTCCTGCAATGTTTAGGAAACCTCAGAAGTTAAACTGAACAACTGTACTGCTGACAAGTTTTTGTGCACACAAATCCACACTGAGGGTAATGAAAAAGTTGCCTGTATATTTCTGACAGAATTTTTAAAAAAACCTGCAAGTATTTAGTTCAGAGACTAAGCCTGTCCTTCCACTGGCTACGGTATATTTATCTGACAACGTAAAACCTAAAGTAGTTTATTTGTAGTCCTTGAAAACAAATGCTGTATTTGTTTAATTGTTTAAAACAGACCAATGTCCTATATGCTACTTTAATGATTTTACTGTGTGGAATGAAAATAACGACATACATGAAGCTGAAAATTCATGTGTGACTCATGGAAAACGTGAAACAAACAGTCATCTTACTTTTCTAGAGAGCGCAATTCCGCGTTCCTCAACAAATTTTGCCTCGGCAGAATAGTCCGCCTTCTCTTCTTTCTGAACAAAGATAATAAAATACAATCAAGTAATGATTTATATCAACTTAGAATGCTTAAGAGGCTTTTTTTTAATCTGAGAAATTAATGTTAAACAATTTTTTCGTCTGGAAAAAATCCTTTTAGCCTGGGTCTTTAATTTGATCAAAATGACCAATCATCAGCCCTGATGATTGTTGAGTCGTTTAAAAAGATTAAAAAGTACAGATGATTGTGCAAATGGCTGGATATAAATTTGAGTATTCAAAAAAAAAATAATAAAAAAGTTAACGAAATGAAGATGTTTTCCCTCTCCAGGCGCAGGAAGCGGCGGGTGGTCGGCATTACAACCTGACCTGGCCTCGCCTCTGCCCCTGCTCCCAAGCTTGCTGCCCGGTCTCCTGATGGGAGAAGCCCAGCCCCTTGTCAAAAGGCTGCGTGCCCTTCAGGAAGTGCCCACGCAGCACATGAGAGTAACCCGTATCACACACCGGAGTCAGTAAGGCTTCCTGGGCTGTGTGCAAGCCTGGCACACTTCCGCCATGTCCGGATGACGCCGAGCCCACCCAGCCCTGCAGGGAGTCCTTGTCTGGTAAGTATGGCTGAAATGCTCCACCTCCCACCATCCTGCAAAGAATGAAGCACAGCTCGATGTCAGCAGGGGGAACTATGACCTCGTAATGCGTTGAGACGGTGCACCTTAAAGACGACGTACCGGTTGTCCCCGTTGTGTTCTGGTGGCCTGAGCCCAGTCATCTCACCAAGCTGGGCATACACCTGCTGGCCTGCAACAAGAGAAATCCCTTCCACTGAGCCCAGCCCCACACCACCAACTCCTTTAGTTCCTCCTCCCACCGCCACACCGTCCCCTCTCCTTGCGTCTGACCTCTGACCTCCCGGTTGCCCGTTCAGATTGACCTTGGGAACAGCGCCAGTGGCCCTCACCCTGTCCCGTTCTGCCAGTGCACTCGCTGGCTCTTGTGGCACTTCCTCCTCTTCTACTTCCCCCCCCTCCTCCTCCTCCTCCTCCTCCTCCAGCTCCATGATGGAACCGCTGGCCCCACTGGCTCCGCTGCTTGGACGGCCCAAGCTGCAGGGCAAGGAAAGCGTCGCGCCCTCAGAGTCATCTGCTCGACTGCTACCATCTAGCGATGAGTCCTCAACTGTGACCAGCGAGGGGCTAACCCCTGCTGGCCACACCTGAACATCCGACATCTCCATTAGTGTGTCTTCCTCCGTGGTGGCAATGGGCGCACACTCCAGGCTGGAAACCTCCTGCCAGTATGGCTCCACACCCAACGGAGAGGGCAAGCTGTACTGCATGGAGGCCGGGGACACAAGCTCCTCCTGCACCAGCCCATAACCTGGAAGGAAGACAGGGGCGAGACAAGAGAAACACTAACACCAAGCAGGCACAGCCATGGGGAGGGTCGGGAGGTTACATGTCGACTGTTTCTCCAACCTACTTAAGAAACAGTGGAGCTTAGCCATGTCCCAATACATAAGCAGAGACTCTACATTCTAAGAATTTGGACTGATCAGTCAGAAATACATTTTGTCCAGTACTGCATTTCAGTAAAACCAGGCTCAGGTAACAGGAGTTTTGAAAACCTCAGTGATTTTAAATGTTGGAATGCTCGGAATTTTCAAGAGGCGTTCTTGCAATGTGCAAAAATCAAAATATTAAGCAAGTTTTGAAAGTTAAATGCCGGAAAAGGAAGAGTCGCTTTATGGAAGAGCTACCAGGTCACGCTGACAACAACCCTCAGAGTGGATGCTGTTACTGAGGGGAAAAACTTCAAAGTTTTGTGTATCACTGAGGTGTTTGATAATGGAAGTCATATGATGTCCAGAGATGTGAACGCTACTCATAAAGAAGCTGCATTTTTAGTGTGTTATGTCACTCTATGCCATTGTATGTCTGAGGCTCATCGAAGCAACGAGACGGCAAAACTTTAAAAAAATGCTGAACATGGAAATGTTGGCAGCATCTCATCAATGTTCGAGTTAAAGTAAGGATCTACCTTGTGAAACACACAAAGATTGCTGTTTTAGTTTTTGCTATCTGTGCTAGTCGTGCTAAATGAAACATAAGTTGCTAAAGAAACTTTACAATATCAATGCAATATTCATTTGATCTTTTAGTAATAATAGGATGGTAAAATCCAGCTTTACATACTCCGTTCTTACACATGATATAAATCACTAACAGGTGTAAGGCTAAAAGAGTGTTTTGAATGATATCATAAATCTTAAAAACAAATGAGAAATGGCTAAAAGCATTGGCAGGTCAAAGCATTGTAAAATCAGACATTGGAGCTTGACCACAAAATTCTGATCCAGTAGATCTCTACTCATAGACTCTCCATGGTGATGAAACACAGATTAGCTTTCCAGCTCATGACTAGTGGGGAAAAAAAGCAAAGTTAATTTCTACAGTTGTAATAATTCGAGTCACAAAACAGAGATAGTTCATGCAAACCCTATTTTAGATGAAGTAACTTTTTCAAATGATGGAAGGACAAATTGGTTCAAAGTTCCTGTTATCCAAGTTTGATTTTTATGTTTAAAAATAGTTATTTAATGGAGAACTGCAGTACTCCTGCAATTATATTTTATCTGCATGCCCTTGAATAGAACACAAGAACATTTTAAATTAAGTTTTTTTTTTTTTTTTTGCAGTAATGCTTTGCCCAATTGATGTAAGATAGTTAGTCTGATGCAAAGAATTCAGTCCAGGTCTTTGTCATTGGGACACAGCAAAATGTGCAAGTTGTGAGGGCATACATTAAGAGCTTCGTGGATCATCCTTTGTTTGTGAGGTGAATGATGCAGGGCTCTTGATTTTTTTTTAATCAAATAAAGAAAATTAATTCCCAGAACGTAATCTATCCCAGGAAAGAAAAAAAAAGAAAGAAAAGTGAGTGATTTTGGGGTTGGCACGATATTCATTTACATTAAAGCAAGGATGTCCGTTTTTTTAGATGGGTCTTTTAATTTGGCCCAATTAAAGACCTTTCCAAATCAGAAACTAAGCAAAACAGCTTAGAGGAATTGTTATAACACAATAAACAAAACTGCTGTGGAATATCTGTTATCGTTCCAACCCATGTCATAAGTTCCTGAGTGGGACTCAGCAGTAGGCTTTGCTAAGAAAAATGCAAGCTACAGTTGTTCTTGCATTCCCCTTAATTCAGCAGCAATTCAGAAACATGCATCCTAGTCTGAACCTCGGGCATTTAAGTATAAGTCCCTCTACAAACACACACACACACGCGCGCACACACACACACACACAATTATACATACTCACGTTAAACACAGTTAATAGATTTAAAACTAATTTAATTTGGATAAACGGTGGAGTCATTAGAAGTAGTTAGTATTTTACCTGCAGAAGACACCTCCTTTAAGCTGTGCCAGTTTGTATGGCTCCCTTAACAAAAACATATCTGGGGCTCCACTTCCAGTTACAATTGAAGAAGTAAAAAGTTGCATTGCATACTTTAACCAGAATAACAATCTAATGGAAAGGTAAAAATCAATGAAAAGCATTCACGTGAACTTAGCTCATATTTTAGTTTTTTGTAGCGCGTCGCTTTTATAACGGTTGTTACACGACATAAGCCAATACCATCGTCATAGTGAATAACTTCAGACCAATATGCAGATATTCATCAGTGCAACCCTCGCGGTGGCTTAAAGGTTTCTAAGAGTGTGTGAATGAAATGACATTTTTTTTGATCAACAGTGGAGCAAATCCACTTTTATCTGCGCTCTCCTCTTAATAGTTGTTAGGTCATCAGAAAATTATGGACAATATCTTTGCTTAATCTGAGGTCACTGAAAGAGTTATCTCCTGCAACTAAGATAACCACAAAACACCTTTTCGCAGAACTCCGCTTCAAAAAAATCCAAACCGTCTCTTTAAGTATATGAAAGATATTTCATGTTTTTAAAGATTTTTTTTCTTTTTTGGTGTTTGAACGCCATTTAACTTTTATTATTAATTCGAGTGCGACTTATAATTAGTTTAGGTGACTGAGGTTTTCATTTGCTTTTCAAAGACAGTACATGAAAGACGCAAACGTACACATTCAAACACAAAATTGTATTAATACAGTTTTTGGTGGTAATTTTAAAGTTCAAAGAGTTATTATGATTTTTCTTATGAACACCATGTGCACTCCGAATCTCACTTGAATCACAATAAACAATTTTTGTAGGCATTAATAAGCAAGGGAAATTAAAATAATTTTACATCTTTACATTTTGTTTAGGGAATTTTAATTTCTGTATTACTTAAAATATTAGCTAAACAAACAGCTGGAAAAATGGACAGAATTAGAAAATTATGATGCACGTCACTTATACCGATTTCTTGCAAAACTTGAGTCAAAAATATCTTCATAACATGAAAAACGTGACAGGATTGCAGTTAGGATTTCTTATTTAAACATATGCAATTTTTTACATTAATAAAAGTGAAAAGGTCTTCATCCAAAAATCAAGCCCAAAGTATAGTTGTGATAAACATATTCATGCAAATATCTGTAAAAGTACATTTAGTGCAGGTTTTAATGCAAGGGTTCAGCTTAACTTTTAATAATGAACGCAAATTAAATGTTGTCCCTCATACCTGGCCTCACTAAAAGCCTTAAACTACATTTAGTTCAATCTTAATTTTCAAAATGTTAATTAATTTTAATAGCAAAATCTATTGACTGTCAAGCTAAAGGAATGAAAATGGATTCAGAAAACATGTTTTACATGATTTTGTCAGTCATTAACTGAAAAAACTAAATCCCAATAAAGGCATACACAGTACACAGTTAAATACTAATGGATGTAGATGTGGAAAAGGTTCCCAAACTTGACTTTTTTTTTTACCAACATGCCATCAAGTTTGAGCATAAATAACATGTTTTCGGTGCTTAATGCGTCATTCAGCAGATCTGCAGCTCAGAATTTATTTGGTCTTACTTTTAATGTATAAAGCAGCACCCATTATGGCCCAGTAATGGAGATGTGAACATTTTGGCAAGAAGCACCTTGAAGCCTTACAGCTTCATTAAATGTTTAGAACAGCTGACACATGTTATTAGAGAGACAATCTATTATATAACCTCGGCACTTTTTGGTACCCGTACTACAGGTGTGCAAAAAGCCTTCACGCAAATTCAGCTTTTATTACAGGAGCTTAATGTCACACTGAGCACAGAAGCAAGAACTTCAGTGCATTTATTCCGTTGGGAAAAAATATGCGTTTCTCATAATGACACTGCCATCCTAATGACTGGTACGAATTCATTGGAGATATACGTGTAATTGTAGAATATTTTTAAGTTATCCTTTAGTTTCTAAAGCTGACCAGAGCATTTCTCTGATGTTCAATAAAAACATTAGAATCAATTGATTATGTGGATTATGTTCCGCCTTCACACAGATAAACATAACAGAGTGTGTTACCTGGACTGTTTAAAAAGTGATGGATAATGATGCAAAACATATGGGTCAAATCTACACATGAATAATTCAGCAGACACAAAAATCAACTTTTTGACCAAGGACATCTCAGTTCCACCTCTAAAAGCTCTTTCTGAAAACAAGACGACCCAGGAATGGTCACAAATCTAGACGAAGACCAAGTGGTATCCTACAGCCAAAACCTGTTGTGAGTTTGTAAAGAGAATTAAGAGTCGATGAACCAACAATTGTGACACTACTGATTTTGTTAAAAGCAATTATTTTTCATG
Organism: Poecilia formosa; assembly: GCF_000485575.1. Classification (NCBI taxonomy): domain Eukaryota; kingdom Metazoa; phylum Chordata; class Actinopteri; order Cyprinodontiformes; family Poeciliidae; genus Poecilia; species Poecilia formosa. Next base: position 1,425,594 of record NW_006800085.1, read on the forward strand.
GGATTTTCCTCCTGCTGAATGAATGCATGCAAAGCAAAGATCAATTTTGTCTACATTTTTCAGTGTGACGCAAACCTACTGCATTAAAAGAAGGATTTCAAGGTATTTTAAGGCTTTTAAGCGGCACCAATCAATTCATATAGCTCCGTATACGAGTGAAGTACTTCTTTATGATGCGTTTGTTTTATTCCCAGAATTTATTGACTTATGAACTACAGTGTGTGTCTCTGGGATGGAACAGGGCCAGGATGGTCAGAGGTGGCATCAGAATGAGGGTGGACAGGAAGGAATGAGTTAGAATGGCAGCTTGAATGAGTTTAGTTGAGTCAGGGTTAGTCCTTCCTTTTATTCCTGTTGTTTAAAAGAAACACACACACAAGTGTCCAAGGCACAACACATGGTGAAGCACAGACTAGCTCTACTGAGACTAAAAAAAAGCCCTGAAATAAAACGGAAAAAAGGACGGCACACTTCACAACACTCTTCTCAATACACTAAGTGTTTTAACAACGGTCAAATAAAAACGCAGACACACAAAACTACACTCGTATTCCTTTATATATGATGAATGAAGTAGATTTTTTTGGGTCACAGGTGAGGTTAAAATGTAGGGTAATAAATCCTGAACATCCAAACCATACACAAACACACACACACCCTCACACCAGTATCCCTGCCAGCAGATAATGTTTCAACAATGCTGAGAGTCCTTCAGACTTGGGCAAATTTTTGTGTTAAGAGCAGTAAAAAGTGTAAACAAACCCTCCTCGGTAACACCGACCTCTTAAAATCTTAAAGACAACTGTATGATTAATGAGTTTGCCCATGAAAGAAAGACTTCATGTTTGCAGCAGCATTGTTCTCTGAACATTATGTGCGATGCAGAAGTCAATGTGTTAACAGCATATTGTTAAAATGACACCATTTGTTTCACAGTAAAAGAAAAGGAAACACTTTTTGAGTTAATTTAGCATAAAACAAGATTAGAATACACCCACTGAACAGAGAGAACGTTATACACAGCAAAGATTAATTCAGACACTGAAGGCATGCCATGCACAGTTTGATGTCAAGAACATAAACGGCAAACTGCAGACACCACAGTTCATCAGTACAAAATCCTCCCTCACTCACATACAGTATTTATCAGAAATGTACACACACTCATCATCAGCATTCATAATATATTATCTTTGAGCTTTAGCCGTTTCCTTAAACCCCTCTTTATTGGTGCTGGACTGGAAACATAACGGACGCAAGATCCAAGAATTTGATTTTTTGTTGTTGTTGTTTGGTCAATTTTCTCTATACTCCAAACGGGTTCAAAATTAGAAATACAGGCCCAAATATATACAAACATTTTACTAATATTGACATAGATGTGTTCTATTTAGAGCTCAATGTAAACCTGCAATGTGATTTTCAAAACTGGTTATGATGTGTGGCCTCACCCTGTTGCATCTGCATAAGAACAAATACAACCGGGTGATGTACTTACAACTTAAGTTAAGTCAATAAATGTGGTACCTTTAGAACATCTTGAAATTGTGCAAAAAGTACTAATTTTGAATTCTTGATTGATTTTAATTAATTTTTTTTAATATGATGTCACACAAGGAAGTAGTGTTTGACATGCTGCCTTAAAGTCCACCCACAGGTATGCCTCTGTTTAACTCAAATGTTGTGAACAAAAGTGTAAGTAGCTTATAAAGCCATCATCATCAAGGCTTGTGAGGAAAAAAGTCAGTAAAAAAAAAGCATCTTTATATACAATGTATGCAACTATCCGACTTGAACTGAACTGATTTGAGCCAGTTTGAAAAATCCTGTGTGGATAACAAACAATAACCAACAACTTCCAACTTGTACAACTAGTTCTTGTTTTGAGGAGTGGCTGAAGTTGTGTTTTACCTCATCAGTCAAACTTTATGAAAAGGGATTGAAAGGATGAGTAAAACCCAAAAATTAATATGACGCTCATGCCTTTGATGTGTGCATGTAAACTTCTGACTTCTTGACCAGTACGTAAAAAACGCTTTGGAAATAATAACCTCACTCAGTTAATCCAGCAAATTTTCAATATTCATCTGCTGTGCGAATAAGACTCAAACCTAAGTGACTGGATCTAAACAAACGTATCTTTTAAAAGCTAGTCTGAAACAAAAAGCTCACTTTTTTTAACGTCTACGCAAACTCACACTCCGGTACGGTAACAGCAAGGCATGCAGCATGCACGTGCACAAACAGTAGTACACACACTGAGCTGTGGATTTAAAGAGGAGGAGAGGGTCCCCACTCGACTGAACGAGGGAGGAGCACGGGGGGAAATAAGATGACAAGAGAAGAGGAGGCCCAGAGGTCAAAATGAGGTTCTTATGAGGTCAGAGGTCAGACAGGTAGAGCTGTGAGGAGGAAGAAGAGGAGAAGGGAGGAGGAGGAGAAGGAAGAGGAAGGAGCAGGGCAGCTGGGCAGCTGGTATGTTGTGTCACAGGTTCAGAGAAAGAGGAAGAGGTTGGACAGAATCCTGAGGAAGAGAGACAATTCCAACACCATCTGTGGTGGGATGTGTGGAATGTTGTCTTTTTCTCAGGTTAAAAAAAGAAAGCAAGAGCGAGATAGGAAGAGGGGAAGACAGAAACAAGGAATGAAGGCCCAGAGCACATTTTCATTTTGTTCAGTTGTGACTCTTATCCATCCCAGACATACACACGAAGATATGTATGCACACACGCATACTTATGTGCACACATACGCAACCAGTCCCACATGTAATCCAGACATCCATAGTAAATGAAAGGAATTTTTTGCACAGTGCATTGAGATGGTACATATACCCTAGTTTTTATTTGTTTTTCAAATCACAATCCAAACACTTCAGAATGTCTGATCTGGTTCTTATGTGACAGACCGGCAAAACAGAGTGCATAATAATAAAGAGGAATAACATTTTTTAAAACAAAAATCTGAAAAGAGTGATGAGAATCTGTATTTATCAGTCTATACCTTGGACTCATCATCTGTGGTATGCCTCCACCAGCTTTATTCTTTTTTTTTTTTTTTTTAAGCAAAAAACTTCCATCGGATTGGTTTGGAAGTATTCGTGTATTAAAAATTTCAAGTCTTGCCAGAAATTCTCTCCTGTTGTTGCGCCCGAACTTTCCTTACACCATTAGGACACCTGAATATAAAAATGCTTTATTTCAAGCTACCTCCACTCCAATCTCATGTGTCTTGGAGCCCCTAGCAGGTTTTCTCTCAGGACTGGATGAATTTAGCTACATCATCTTCCAGTCACCTGAGACCACGTTCCCAGTCTCTGTTTGATACGTTGATGGTGATAATGGGCTGATCTCCAGTACTGTTTTTTGTTTTTCCTTCCTTTTTCTTGCCACATGCAGTATTTTGCTCGTGGAACAAAATGTTCTCATGCTCGGTCTGCGCCCTACAAGGCTGGTAGAAAACTGCAATTAAATTTTAAGGCTTTCGTTTAACAAAGACTTTTCCGTTGTTGCCATGTGAACAGGTTATCCCCCCTGAACCATGGATCTCTGCAGTCCTTCATGAAATATGTAAAGCCTTGGCTACTGTTTAAAACCTCGCCGTGTTTTAAACATTTCCATAACATTACCCTTCTTCATGCTCTTTGTTTACTAATGTTCTCTAGCAATCCTGCACTTTGATTTGGTAATTTTGGGAGACATTCCAGAGTAAAAGGGGCCTGAATATGAATGCAGCTAGGTCACATTTTCAGACTTTTATTTGTAAAAAGATGAATTAATTAATCACTTTCCGTTACTTCAATGTCATGCACTAGTTGGTCTGTCACATAAGATCCCAATTAAATACACTGAAGTATGTGGATGTAGGATGAAAAAATGTGAAAAAACCTCAAGGGATATGTTCACAAGACACTGCGCTCGTCAGATTCATACCTTTATGGCTGTGTCGCCTTAAAATCCAAAATATAAAAGGGAGCTATGATGGTTTTCCTAGATGAGTAGAAACATTGTAATTCATATCTAAATTATGAGGTGCAACAAAGTGTAACTTAAGAAAAAAGAAAAGAGGATGACTTGTGCCCCGGTGAGAAATGCACAGAGGCGGTGTTAGTGCATGCTGATAAAAGCCATTTTCATGGTGGGAGAACGACACCATTCCTCAGACCTCAAAATCATCGTCTGAGACTCATCGTCATCATCATCATCATCAAGAGCAGCAAACCACCATGCAGCCCCAGTTTCTGATCAACTTACCCCTTCTGAAAAACGGGGGTCTAATAACTCTTGGCTTGTGCACTATGCGTGAAGGCCTTGTGTCCGTGATCTCTTGTGGGGCAACAGAAACAAGGCACAATGGCTGTTACCCACACTCTAACGAAGCAGGCAATTTTTCCACAGATGAAGGGGAACGGAGGGGCACTTTCTGGGGCTCAAACAGGGCAAACGTTTCAATTAAATAGCAAGTCGATGTTTGAAAATAGTTATTTTGGCTAAATGCCTGTTTCCTTAGAGCGACACATTTTTAATTACTTACTTTTCTTTTTAATCACTTTTGCTTCCAAATTATTTTTAACACTGGGATATTCTCAAAAATTGTAGTTTCAAACCATAATAAATATAGAATAAATATAAAACAATAAAGAAACCTTCATTCTCTCCTTTAAACTCATATATCCAAGTAGAAGGGATTTTGTGATAATCTTCATCATCATCTTTAAGATAATCACGAGCAAGCATAAGCCATTGCGATTTAAATATATAAAAGGTAACACTTTGCTAATACATACAATTGTTTCTCTTGAATTCATGCTGTATTGTGTTTGTGTTTCTTACCATTAATGACACTGGGGGACAACAATGTAGAGTCTCTGTCCGCCAGACGACAGGCCCCCTCTTCTGACAACCCGGGCCCCTGTTGTGGGGCCTGACCCTCAAGTGAAGACACGATATCTGCACGGTCAATGTTCTTCAAAGCAGTGTACAAGCTCTCCACTGGGCAGCACACACACCAAAGTGAAAGACAAAGAGAGGAAATGACAAAAGAGATAGAAAATGAGAAGTGAAGTGTCTGTAAAGTTACACTTTCAAATTCTCTCTGAGTTTCTTTTAACACAGATCCGTTTGTGCTGTTGCTTGAAATCTAAAGAACTTTCCAGAGTTTTAAACAATGTATTTAATCCCCTACAGAGTAAATCTGTAGTCAGTTTAATAAGAATTTTAAATGTTGGACTCACTTTTGGCCCTTTTGCCCTCTCTGCTGAGCCACAGGTTGAGCAGGGCGGAGCTCTGGTCCAAAAGGGAGTTTGGATTTTCTACACGGATCCTGTTGATGTCGTCAACGCTAAACTGAAGCTCTCGCGCCAACTCTGAAAGAAAGAGCAGATAAAATAAACTGGATATGTGCACCAGTAAATAAAAGACATTACGATCTCTTACAAATGAAGTAAATACCACAGGTTATCTCCTGGTCTGTAAACTGTAAGTTCACTTAAGATGACCTGAACAACTTTGACAAGGGAACTCTTTCTTAGTCAAGACCAAATCAGATCCACCACTAGTTTGTGTTTACTCGCTGTATTTGTTTCAAGCTTGTACAAATCTGAAGTTACTAACCTGCCCAGCTTAAGCCCAGCTGATCAGATATGATGTTGATTTTGATCTCGGTTCTCTCCATGGCATTCACTGAAGCTAAAGAGAAAATGGGAGCAGTTTAGGACCCGCAAAACATCATGAAAAGACAGTGTCAAAAACACCAGATTTCTGAACTCAGATGATTGTAATCAGGAATGTCTTGATTCCAAGACATCCTAATCCTAAATCGCGATTTAATACATTCATTAGTATTAGATTCCCTAAGAAGATTTGTCGTCAAGTTTTGTGCTGGTGATTTTTAAAGATCTCCACCTATATTTATATTCATAACTAGCTTCATATTAACTTAACTAACTTTAACTAACTTCATATTGTGAACATATCTGACAGTGAATATTATTTTGTTGATCTCACAAATGTGGATGGGAGAGACCATATTGGCTGCTGCAGCTCCTGGTCTAGCAGCGTCCAGATGTTGCTCTGTGCACTGTCTTTAGTTGTCATCATATGTACCAGAAGTTTTTATGAGGCTCAAAGTGCTGAGTTTATGAGGATTTAAAACATTTTCTTTCAGTTTTCTTAAGATTTCATGTCATGAGTAACTGGAAGAGCACTAAAACATGAGCTGAGTTATTAAAGTCACTAAATGAGATACTAAGCGTGTTACTGTTAGCCTAACACTTCAGCAACCTGCATGAATTTAAATGTATGCACAAACCATATAGGCGGTTGTTTGAACAACCAATAACTGCCTCACTTTCTTTTCATTTATAAAGGAGAAAATGTGTTTTTGTTTGTTTGTTTTTAATCTAATTTGCAAATAATTTAAATTATAACACAATGGATATTAGTAAAATTATTGGGAATTAGTTCAACTTCAAAATACTAGCAAATTGCTTGCAGTATAAACATTTGTATGTGTAGTATCTGCATCAATAGGCAGTAGATGCACCAACTTGACTTGGTGGCAGTTTAAGGTGAATTTGTGGCAATCTCTTTGAGGCTAAAACGTTCCTGTTCAAATTAACATCAGGTTTTTCCCTCATTTTGAGTCTGACCTACAGAAACTAAAGTTTAAACAAAAAAAATCTGCCACAATCAAGAAACGCAGAAAGAATAAACTTCACCATTCACAATGTCATTGGGGAGTGAGTAAAATGCTGTGCAATCAGAATACTATTGTAGTCCACATAACGCTTATTAAATAAGGTTTGTGAATTCTTGTCAAGGTTCTCAAGAACGTAGTATAAAAAAATGTCTCGTTTTCAATTCCTCTGCATCAGGGGCTAAAACATCCTGACCAGGACATCCAGCATCCTAACATTTGATCTACCCTTATGAAGTTAAGTAGAGTATAGCTATAAAAATAGTTATAAGATTACAGTTCATCATGTGTGAACTAAGAAGACTTAAAACTGAGAAAAGTTTCTGTTGAGATTTAATGATAATACATACCTTTTCTTCTCTGTGCAGCCAAATAAGCACTAACCACAACAGTGTTTTTATCCAAGTAATTGTCACGGTTAGGACTGAGTGTGGGTATAAGATGTAAGACTTTGGGGTTCATTGAAATGTTAGCCCCATAGTAGCATTCCGTAACAATTACAGAGGGACCAAGGTGCAATGTAGCAGCGCTGTGTACTTAATAGACAGAAGAGACCTTTTCTCCTTCCTCCTCCATCAGGAAACCACTTTTTTAACTTTAAGAGAAACCGTTACACATTTACCAAAAACCAGTATAAAGGGCTCCTCTGTCTAGCTCCACTGGGAGGTCCTGCTCATTCTCAGTGCTCATAAGCTAATGGTATCTGCTGCCATGCCATTGGATGTCGCAGTGGAGACACCAGCGCCATGCTTAACCAATCACAGAAGTCGTTGTTCGAACATCCAAGACACTCAGGAAAGAATAAGTCAGACTTTCCAGGTGCCATGGAGCTACTGGACTGCAGGCCATGTTCCAGACGGCTGCTTGTCTCTTGGCCTCACATTCTGTGTGCTTTCATCAAACTGCACTGCCACAAACTCTGGGGCATACTGTACAGCAGTGCATTGCATCCAAGGCTTTAGTCTTTGTGCCATGCGTGCACATGAGACAAATGGGGGCAGAGAGGGTGGAGTAGGGGCAGATTAGGGAAGCGGGGGGTCTGGCCAAAAGGGCAGCGCAACATTCTGTGCCCATCTCCAGTGTGTGTCTATGAGGAGAGGGCTGAAGTGCAGACAATAAAAACGTACCCACACCAGGCTCGTTCAGTGCACTGTAGCGCTCTCTCAGGGCCAGAGGGGTCAAAGTTCGCCTGCGTTCCTCGCTCCCAGCAACCTAAAATAGGGACCAAATAATGGTTTCTTATGGCAGACAATGATTGTCTGGAAAACATCTTAATTGGAGAACATGGAAACGACAACAATAAAATAAAAACATTTGACTCTATAAGAGGAATAAAGCAGCCTTTAAATTGGTTTGCATCTCTGGTGCAAACCAATGCATCAAAAACTTTGAAATAAATTACATGTCATTATTTTAATAACATCCTATCTTTGCTACAAAGTAATATAAATACAGGTCCACATAAACAAAAATGCATTTTGCCAATATGGAAAGCAAATTATAAGTAAAAGTCTTCAAAAATGCATGTCTCTGTACTTTCAAAGAACTCTAGGTCCAACAGTAAAAGTGAATTCCTGCAAATTTATCAGAATGTTCTAACTGGTCACATTTTTATTGTGACATTTTTTAGTTATTAAATTCTCAGTCAACTAAAAATAACTTTTCATTATTAATCCTGTGCTACTTGAGATGTGTACTAATTTTTAACCCAGTAAGAATTTGGCCTCACAACCTTCATTTGTATTCATTTTCTAAGCTCTCATGTTTAAAGGCATGCTCATGTATCATGGGAAGTTCTTACCTTGACACAAGGTGGCATAGTTATATTAAGGTTACACAAGACGTGTTGCGAATCCTCGTACTTTGTGCATTTCCTCAGAAAAGACAGAAACCCAGTGGCTTCCTTGTTACTATCCCTCACCTGGCACATACAGATGACAGAACAAAGAAGGAAAAGAGCAGAAAAACAGATAGACGTAGGTGGAAAACAGATCAGAGAACAGAATGTGAAAGAAAGAGTGCACAAGACGATGCACATCGGAAAATATTAGAGTGAAAGCAGAGAAAAAGAAGGGAGGAAAGGACAAACAGATCAGAAAGAGGCGTTAGATCTCTCCACAGAGCCTCGAGGCTGGTGCGCAGTAACATTGGACAAGAAGCAGGGGGAAACAGGGATGGAAGCAGTCCACAGGCAGGCAAGAGAGAGAGAGATTTACCTGCACATTTTACCTGGGCGTCTGTCAGATCAGACAGTTACAGAGTGACCATGAGAGAAAGAAAGAGAGACAGTGAGACAGACACGTACAGACAGGCAAGGCCGCAAAGATTGGAAGGCAGGCAAAGAAAGTGAGGGAGACACAGGGCATGCAAACAATTACCCAAGAGAGTCGGGGGATAGATAGGTAAGTTGTTTGTTGCATGGCTACAAGAATTTAGGTAGGTGATACTACATAGTACCATAAGTCACACCGACAGATATGGATGAAAACAAAAAAAAAAATAATTGGATGTATTTAGGGAAAAGAACACCGTACAACACAATGAAATTACGTCAATATGGTCACAGGACAGACAAGACAAGGTTTATACACAGAGTTCCATGTAGTTTTCAAAGACTTTGCTCTCAAGTGTGAGCTACATTTAATCTCGGAGCTCCATCAACCTGTGGGCCGACTCTTCTGAATCAGTTTACACATCATTCATGCGTTTATTGTTCTTTTCTCTGCACATACAGTTTTGTCTGAAATACTACATTAAGAGTTAAAACCAAACCGCAGGTATTTTTAAACCTCTCCAGCATAGAGATGTCGACTGGTGAAAAATAAGGTGTAAAAAAAAGTAAGTCAGTGGAGTGTAAAGGTTTAAGGGGGTAATAAAAAGGAGACTACATTGTACATTGCTGGGTGTTTATGCCGACAACTAAAAATCGTAGCAGTCTTTTAAAAATTCAGAAAAATTCAAAAATTCGGATAACTTTTCATGAACGTGTCATTGCAGGGATGATATTTTGTCCATCTTTTGTCATTTGTTTTGCTATAGGTCCTGGGAAAGCAAAACATTCCCAACCATTACTCTAAATAAAAATAAAAAAGCATTTTTGTTCAATTTTACAAAAGTTTCTCTTTTAGTTGGTTTTGTTCTTGTTCTTGGTAGTGACAGTTTTCACTCCATTATTGTGTCTGGAGGACGTTCATTTAAAAACCAAGTATGTTGCTTTATGAAAATTTTTTCAGGTGGGCAATAGTCTTTTTGTTTCAATTGCACTATTCATGATATTGACACCATTATAAATAGTTACTGTCAGGTGTCTGTTAATAAGTAATCTGGAATATTGGAAGAATATTGATCATCTGTAGAGAGGATCCTTGGTGTGTTAAACCCCAAAACTTAATAAAATTAAAACAAAAACCCATATGGAATGAATGGCAAGCGGTAGAAAGTTAGGCAAGTGAACAGCCACATAGAGACAGACCTTGACAGAAACAGGCAGCCTGTTGTCTCTGAAGGCCTGGAAGCTGAAGCTGCGAGGCTGCTGAGTGGCCTTCCGGATGGGCACTAAATTCCCAGAACACTCCAGGTGCAGCGGCATGCCCTCCATAAGCTGTGAAAACCATCCCAATGTTAGAAAACAAGCAGGCTATGACCATCCACTTTTAAATAAATTACTAAAATTTAAATAATAAGGGAGAACATAAAAAAAAAGTCAGTTCTTTGCCACTTTTTCTTCCTGTCAGCGTGATCACTGTTCTCCTTTGTTCTTACCTCGATGTCTCGACTTCGGGCCACCTCTGAGAAGTTTTCGTGCAGTTCCAGAGTTTTGTCCATCTTGTCATCTGTCATGCAGTAGCAACGCAATCGACCTTCCCGAGCTTCGTTCATCTTCGCAAAAATGACAAATTTGGCCATATAAGGGACTGCCATGAGCTCCTTGTACAGCAAGTTGGCAAAGGTCACTGCCTCAGCTGTACGTGGACAGTCTGCCAGCCAGAATCTGGATGGGAAAGAAGAACAAATGATTCAAGCCAGTAGACACTAAATGTCTGCACATCAAAATGGGGGGAAAAAAAAAGAAGGGTGGTAATAGATTTTTTTCTTTTCACAAAGTTCGTGCTGAGTTGCTTACCTTGCAGACACGTTGGTGGTGAAACTGGCACAGCTACTCGCGTACATCAGCTTGGTGGTTCCAGTAATGTCCTCCCACTGAGCTGGAGCTGTTCCACCTAAGTCACAAAAATAAACAGTGAGTTTAATCGGCAAAGACACAGCTTCCTACAGTCCATAGCAATTCGAAGTTGGACTTTTTTTTTTTTGTTTGTTTAACAGTACCTATGACACTGCAGAGAAGGCGCAAGCTGGTGGTGTCTCCCTCCCCTGCATCACGTGGACTTTCCCTCCAGGATGGAGGTAAAGGAATGCGCAGACCAATCGGACGGTGGAACTTGCGCCGCCGGGGTTCGATTGTAACCACCGGGCTGAAGGTTGCCTGGTTTCCCAGCTGCCTAGTTAGCAGTTCATCAGGGATTGGTTGTGCCTGACATTTATTCAGGGGGACAAAAGATTCTTAAGAAAACCCAGAAAAAAAAAAACCATGACCGCAGGAGAGAGAAAAAACATTGAGAAAAAAAAAAAAGAAAAAAGAAAAACAGCATATAAAGTTTCAAAGGATAAGTGTGGAACTAATGCTAAAATGTGAACTGAAGGAAAAAAAAATGCAAAAAACTGAAACGACAAACTCACAGCCATACTCACACATGCAACAAAGTCATATTTCACATCTGACCCAACTCAGACCAGTGCATCAGCTCAGTCAGTGAGGCTCACAACTTAAATCAGGCAACTGAGGAGAGACGAACGACAGCTGGATAAAAGCAAAACATAAAACAAACCAATGTCAGGCAAAGCAAAAATGCAGACTCATGCAATTTATTTTACACTGACTTGTCAAGACAAAAAGAAAAAAAAAGTTAGTAAGGTATGTAACCAAAACAAAGAAAAAAAAATACAATGAAAGCCCATGTTGTGTACAACAAAAAAGGTTTGCCTGACTGGTGACTTTATGTGTGTCAACCTTACAAGCAGGAGTCTACTAAATAATACTGGTTTCATCAAACGGTTTCATAATCAGGAGTGCAGTTTAAACAAGCTATTTGAAATGTTCACTTGCTCACTCACTCACATATTTCATGTTCACTGCAACCAGGAATAACTATGGTATAGAGTGACCAGTTGTTATTAGTTTTTTTTATTTTTAGACTCTAGTGCATGTGTTGTGTTAGATTTGTCAAAAGGGGTATTAACTAAAGAGTTTGGCAAATTTCTTAATGTTGTGCTTGAAACACCGATTTACAGATGAGAAAAGAAGTCACTTACGATACTTAGATATTCTTAAGAGGGCAGCACAGTGTCAACATCAACATGAGTCCTAGAAACTAAAAGTATAGTATATTCCCTTATTTGCCAAAAAGAGCAGCTCAAAAACATAAATCAATGAAAGCCAACATTAATCCAGCGGGTAAATGTGCCACTACAGACCACAGAGTTTCTCTCTCTCCAAGACAGTGTGAAACATCAAACATCCCAGCAGTTACTTTTTCTATGCATTGCTGCAGAAATGTCTTCCTATCTCTTTACCTGCAGTCCCAGCCTCACTCTCTTGGTGACGGCCGTCTCAGGGAAGATGGCTTCCACGTGGGGCACCAGCTTGCTGGTGAGCCGGCCACCTTCGGGGCCGATGAGATCACTTTCCTGCTGAATGCGAGAGACTACAGCAAAGTAGAGGGGAAAGTCGGTGGAGATGATTCGACGTATCCTCTTCTTCTCCAGCTCCTCTTGACTCTCCAAGTCTACAGCAAAGTGAAGAAAGGTCAGAGGGAGGCAAAATGATGGATTTTTATTGGCTTAACGTAAATCAGGAGAAGCTTGACTTTCAAAGTTTGCTGAGACAGCGGCCTTGAGAAAGTTTCCTTTGACGGCTGCATCTCAAGATGGCAAGTGACTTTCCTGAGAACGTGCAAGCTGCTGTGGAAGACAGTACCTGTTCAAATGAAACCCACCTTCATCCATGCCATTCAAAATGGTTTCCAGCACTTCGTCTCCATAGCGATTGCGATGCTCCTTCCAAACGGAGCCGTTTTCACTTCGGAGGACCACAAGCTCCCGGTCCCCACGGGCCAATGAGGCAAAGTGGGGGATTTCCACTATGACAGGTCTGCGAAGGTATAAAGTACTTTTAAAAGTCTTTAACGTCTTTATAAACTTTTCAGTTTGAATCAAGAGTCTTCAGTGAGTTAGAGGCAATTACATCTTTGTACTGGTATAAGAATTTCCTGGAAAGTATAATACTTATACAAGTATTATACTTCTTGTATAATACAAGAAGTATCTTGTACAAGACAAGAAGTATCTTGTATAATACAAGATACTTCTGTAATGAACAAAGGCCTCAGTAAAGCAAAGGCAAACAAAGTACAACCAGACCCATGACAAGCATGAGGAGAGGAGGATCTGCAGGGATGATAGGTGAGTGGAAAGAGGTGAAGAATGTGGGTGGTGAGAGTTGGAAACAAGGACAACTGAGGACATCGCAAGGGTACAGTAGGAATTACAACAAGCCAAAATGAACGGACCAACAACGCTGCCCAAAGTCCGAGTAACAGACCAATAAGGCACAACATTATGACCAGAATGCAGTAATGCTGCAAACTGCGGAGCACAGTCTGTTCTAGAATGTTTTTATTGCAACCAGCATGGACTTGTTTAGAGCATTAACTTCTTATAGAGAATAGATATGGATGCCCTTCTGTATTGCATTCTGGGATCACTGGGGGTTCTTAGCAGAACTCTAAATAGAACTCTTTGGTAGAGGTCAGAGAGAGAGAACATGAAGAGAAAACTGAAATAAGGATGTTTGTTGTTTTTGTGATCATTCCTTAATTGAGCCAGAGTAGCTCGCCTAGCAGATAATGGGTCAAACCACAAGGGGGCTACTCTTCACTCTCCACTTGTCTTAATGAGTCCTCTCTGAGCATCACTGCTCATTCACAGGGACATTTTTGTAAGATACTGAGTTCTGCAGGCCAAGAACAACAAGTCAATATGGAGATTCTCTGAATCGGCCGTACAGCCGCAGAAATGTGTCTCGTCAAACTGGCTGAAGTCCTCATGCTTGTTCTCCCTGCTTCTAATGTCAAGGACAAAGTGGTTACTGGTTATCTAATATATCCCAACAACTAAGAGGTACAACAAAGAAGACAAAATTAATGTTTTGACTTCACTTGTATGTGAAGTTCACATGCAAGTGACCGCACTAAGTCACACATAAAGCTATGTGTGACTTAGTGCATTCAAACACAAACGATACTTAAAACAAGACAAACAATAACAATGAAAACTTGAAACTTCTTTTGTAGACTAACAAGTTTTAATTAATGCAGATGTTAGAAATATATATAAGTTTTATTATGTTTATTAATTGATAAAGAAACAAATGGGTTGGGCAGGGATGTTCTGCCCAACAAATTCGTTGGTTGGACATGCATATTTGTGTGTAAAACTTCATTTGACACCTTTTCCTGCACATTTTTCAGGTCAAATATTCAAACTTTATAGATTTTAATTTAAATCCAGATTTTTTATTTTTTTTATTTTCATTTTTTATCCATATTGTTCCGACTTTGCGATAGATATTTTTTACTGTGGTCTGCCTTTAAATTTGAAGCCTGCACAAGCCAGAGAGCGAAAAGCAATGGATGAATGGATGGACATGAAAAAATGTGTTTTGAAAGTACTCATTATTTTCCTTAATTTAACCTCCTCATACTTGAGAAATACTTAAAATTGCAAACTTTAAGACTGCTGAGCACAAATACGAGTTCGACTCACCCCAGAAACTGCATGCTGGAGGGCCCCAGGGAGATGATGCGACTAGCCAGGCCCTCTCCCTCCACCAGTGGAGGAGGCGTCGTCAGTTTCTGGGGTTTCACAAGACGGCAGGTGATGCGAGTCGGTGCGGCGCAGGTGCGGGGAGGGATGATCACCCGCAAGCCGTGGTGTCTGCTTCCTCGCATGGAGCCTCCACGTGCATCCACCATGAAACTCACCAGGAACCTGGGCATTGTGGGGTGACACGTGGTTTTAATGCAATAGTACTGATAGGAGCTTTTAAAGCAAGCAATTAAAGGATTATTAACTGATTAGCTCACCCTGTGTGAATGGGGCTGGCCACAGGGCTGACGTTGTCTGAGGTCTCTGTAGCTGGACTACTCGGGATAAGAGAATCCTCATCATACTCTTTTGGTAAAGGGATGGGCGTGTGCTGAGAACAATAATAATAATAATAATAATAAAACATACACAACCACGAATGGTAAAGATTAAGACACAGAAAAGGAAAAAGGAAGAAAATAAAATGATTAAAAATGCTCCATAATGTAAGAAATGTAAGGAAAGTACAGAAACAGCCAGAAAAACTATTTTATATTAATATTTTAATGAGCAACATAAGCTTGTTAAATGTGAATGAGGCTGAAGGCTACCTGGTCGAGCTGCACCGTCTCTGGGGACACACAAGGAATCCTGGGAATAGCAGGGGAGTATGGCCTGTGAGGGAGGAAATCAGGAAAATCAAAGGCAGAACACAGCGACTTCATATTGCTATGCAATAAAATATTAATACGGTAATTACGTTTTCTGTATCTAATTATCAAGAACAACCATATGCATGCTTGCTCAGGAATGCATGATGTTATCTGTGCAAGCAATGCTAATGTTTTATAGACAGACAATAATGGAAAAACCAGCAGAATCTGACTTCTAACTAGTCATAAATAAATGACCAGTTTGTAATCCTTACAAGGTCTTAAACTTGGTTGAACTAAACTTTTGATGAAATTTCGGTTAACGATACCACATATTGTTTGACAAAAACAAATCCAGAGATCTGATTCAACATGTAGAGAAATCAACAATATATCCACTAAACAGCAAAGACCTTAAACAGTTAACCATCTGCATAACTTTAGCCTAATTTAATCAGCATGTGTGGTTTAAACCTCAGAAACCTGACTTACGTGGTTCCCGTCCCACCCTCAAAATCTCTCAGGGTTTTCTTTGGGGAGAGAAAGTCGTCATCCTGGTCTTTGAAGTCATCAAGTTTCAAATAGCGTGCACCATCCAGCCCGAGCAATTCATCTCCTGTTGATACAATAAAAAGGAAGAGGAAGGCTGAAAAGTTAGACAAAAAAAATCTCAAAAGGTAAAAAAAAAAAAAAAAACTGGTTGTAAAGAGAACAGGATTAGGAGAAAGAACAAGGTAGCCCATGCAAAATGGTGGCTGATTTCATCTCCCAAGTTCTACAAATTTCCTATAGCAAGAAAAAAAAATATATATATAGATGCATGCCAATCTAATCTATTTGTTGTATATTTTAAAATCTTATCTATAAACACTTAAATGTCAATAATTTCAGCTGATTTTATCCATAAGGTTAAGATGGTTGGTAATACACCTCTTTCCCATCCCTTCGCCTTAGAAAAACCACAGAGAACAATGGCTACAAGGCAACTGTAAACATTGTAGTCCAAGCAATGGAGTCAAACCAACAACACTGAGAACAAATGGAAACTACAGAAGTGGAAAAAAGAAGAGTGGTAAGACAGTGATCATTAGGACAGCTTAGTACACGGCATGGGAGGGAGACTGCAAGGCAACCTGGTGACAGCCGGGTTTTTTGTGAGCATGCTGATTACTGATGGAATAACGTGGTTCTGTGTAGGAGAAAACAACTTGGTTATTAAACAGAAATAATATGTATGACTTCTAAATTAGGCACTTAAACAGACAGAGATGTTTACAGACATCCACCAGGACAGGCTGTTCCGCAAACGCCAAAAACATTAAACAAGACCAAGAGGATTGAAAAACGAGGCTGATGTGCAACTGCCTGTGCTCATATCAAACAGC
The DNA here is from genome assembly GCF_000485575.1 of Poecilia formosa. NCBI lineage: Eukaryota > Metazoa > Chordata > Actinopteri > Cyprinodontiformes > Poeciliidae > Poecilia > Poecilia formosa. Next base: position 1,442,251 of record NW_006800085.1, read on the forward strand.
AAATGGGGTTGTGTGTTGTTTTCAGGAGAGTCTCAGCTGCTGCACAGCATGTGCTTAATTAGCTAATGGGTCAATTAACTAAGTTGCAAAAAAGAAGAGCAACATTATATTGGAAGAGAGCCATTTTTGACAAATTGGAATACTGTCCGTAATAAACCCGTTTAAATTTGCGTCAGACGCCGGTGGAAGCAAAATGAGACGTTTACACATGCTGATGAGAAGCAGGAATAATATTTTTTCAATAAATTTCTGAAGAAGCTGGAATAGAAAAAAAGAACAGAGATATAATAGAGAGGATGAAGGTAAAGACAAGAAAACAGTGCTGGAGTTGAAAGACAGAGAATAATTAGAAAGACAATTAGTGACACACAGAGATAATGAAAGTAACTGCGATGACGGCACACATTCACTAGCCACCGGACCGGACAAGGCAGAGAAATGGATACAATCATACCTAAAGTTAGCTGGCAAACTCCTACAAAACAAATAGAAGGAAAGGTTATAAACTGCAAGCATATAAACAGAAATATCTACACTGGCATTTTTTTATACTTCCCATGAAGTTTTCTTCTAGCTAAATAAGGCAAAAGCTGGAAATAAACACAGTAAAAACAACAGCACCCTCCACAATTATTGGCATACTTGGCAAAGATGAGTGAAAAACACATTAATCACACCCTGCAAAAACATATTTATTTAAGGGAGAAACAAAGCTTACCTTAGAAAATCATTTTTTAACTATAAAAAATAAAAAAAAATCACTGAAGCCACAATTATCAATAACACTGAACAATAATTAATTATCAATCAATTATCAGAATTATATCAACAATTCTGATATAAAAATGTGCATTTTTACAAAAACTTGAGATAAAATCTACTTTTTGAGTGAGATATGGCCCAGAGGCACGCAGCATTCAAAACAGTAATTAAAAGGTACACATAGTTGAAGCATCATAAAATTATCTTAAAAAACAAACAAAACAGAAATGTGATAAAGTGCAAGATTCAAACTTAATTAAATTATTTCTGTTTTTGTAAAGCTGTAGTGATTAGGAACTACAATTACAATGTCAATGACTTCCAGTTTCCATGGGATGTAAGTGTGCCATTAATTTAAAACTTGAAAGAAAACATGTCTAAATGATGATTAGATATAACATCCGTTTGCTGTGATGCCAATAACTGAGAAAGATGCTGAAAACTGCATGAAATAACATAATTCTAACAGAAAACCTACCTTCATCTTCAGAAACATCCAAAATCTCATCTACCGTCTCAGGAAAGCTCATCCGATGCTTCTCTGTGGTCATCTGTGAAAAACCAAACAGAGATTAAAAGTAAGATGAATGGCGGGAGTAGAGAAAGGAAACTTTGAATTCAGCTTTTTCCAAGAATTTGATAAAAAAAAAAAAAAAAGATATATTTTTGCTGTGAACCTAATTTTGAAGCTTGCTTTTTAAATCATTGTACACAGAGGGCGATGCGTTACTCACAGTGGAAACAGACTCCTCTGTAACCAGCTTTAGCACATCGATGACAGAAATGTAACCCAATCGCTTAGCGATGCCAAGAGGAGATGTCCCATTCTGCAGAGAAACACACTTCAGGAATTTTCTCTTTTTTCAAATAAAATATCAGCATATTTAATTTCTATGCAGAGTTTAGAATTAAAAACTGTTAGGTGCAAGTAAATAAAACAAAAAAAGATTTGAACGTCTTACCGATGTGATCTCATTAGGCATGGCTCCATGTTTTAATAGTAAAGTCACAATGTCAGTGTGGCCCTGTTGAGCTGCTTGATGCAGAGGGGTGTAGCCCATCTGCAGGAATAAAAACAACAAATGTACATTCATTCAAAAGTATAAAGACAAAGAGCAATGTTTCTAGCTCTTAAAGTAGAAGAAGAGTTTTACCCTTGTTTTGGCATTCACATGAGCTTGCTGCTGCAGAAGAAACTTCACCATCTTTATGTTTCCATAGTGACAGGCCACATGGAGGGGGGTATAGCCCATCTGAGGGAAGATAAGAAAGACTCTATGAATAGTTTCTAATCGTCTGATTCAACATGATTAACAAATCTAAAATGATTCAGACATGGCAACAAAAAAAATGCATTATCTAAACAGGACACACAAAAAAGACCTTTATTTATTAAGAGCAGTTCAATTATAAAACATGATAACTAATGAGCACATTGGCATGAATACTTTACTATTTAAATATGTTTGTAGTTCTGTTAGCTATTGTCATTTTGCCTACTATTTCCAAAAGCCTACATGTTTGCCTAGCTATTTGACACAATGTAAAAATAATAAAATAACCATAAAGATTGTACAGCTTTTGAATTTCACCAAAAAAAAGTGCAGACTATGTCTTAGCTGTACCATTTACTTACTCCTTAAAAAACATTGCTATAGTTAATATGATTGTTCATTTCACTGCCTATGAAAAAAAAAAAGGATGCCATCTGATGACGATCAGTTACGTTCAAATGTCTCATTCTGCATTACAGAAATTACAGTTCACATTTTTCAAGCCCAAGCCAAGCCTTTGTGTTGGCTTGGTTGGTTTAAATCTCATGCCTGAAAAATCCTTATTTTATCAAATGCCTTTTGTTTAGTCTGCTGGTGATGATGCCTTGCTGTAGGTTATCAAATTAAATCAAGTAGTTTCATGCTTAAATCTAATTTAAAATATTACATTTAAGAAGAATCTTAAAAAAAAAAAAAAAAAAAAAAAAACGAGTACAAAACACTTATGGCCATTTATGTAAAGTTTGCAAATTGTAATTTCTACTAATTTAGTTCTTTTAATTTTGGGAAGTTAGAATTTATTTAAGTTAGTTTAGATCCAAAATATGTAGTGAATTTGTATATTTGAATTGATTAGATTATGTTGGTAATTGGTTAGACCCTCCCATTAATTTGAGTAATTAAAAACACACCGGGTGCTTGGTGGAGGCGTTGTTTGGCAAATGTTTGGTGTGTGGAGACGGGAGGTTTTTTGTAAATGATTTTTTTGACCACTTTCCACTTTTTTGTACTTGAAACGTCACATTGAGTTTACTTTCGTTTTTGGCTAAGTTGTAGGACATTTTTGGTAATTATTTTGTCGCTAATTTTTTACAAGGAATAAAGAATATATTTTTTCAAACAAATTAAGTCGGAAGTGCGTTCAAATCAAAAACCACCTGTTAACACCCACGGCCTTTGTTGGAATATTGTTTTTTGGAAACTGCGACACTGTCTTAATTTCTATTTCTTTTCTCCTCTGTAACATTGCTTTGATTAACATCATCTTGGTTAGCACCTCTACTTATGAAAACAATAAATCCGATTGATAGACTTTCCTTCATCTCAAGTCCCTTTACTCAGTTTTGACCTCTGTCAAAAATGAGGATTAGTCAAAGAACTATGAAGCAGCATACTGTTTAAATGAGCCAATGATTCCACTCTGAGATTCTGATGTCAGCCTCTGTGTTTTATCAGATCCAACGAATCTTGTCAACCCATGCCCTTGTCCGGTGGTGTGAATTACCCGTGAAGTAGCATAAACAGATGCGCCCTGTTTGACCAAAGTGTCTGCGATGCCCACGTGACCCTCCTGAGCTACGAGATGCAGAGGAGTCAGTCCATTCTGAGAAGCAACGGCAAAAAAGAACCAGCCAAGTTCAGTTTAGCTTGCCTCCTTTAGCAACTTTTGTATATTCAAATTCAAGAGATAAACATTTAGTTCCATTTTAGCCTACCTTGTTTCCGAGGTTTACATTTGCCTGTTTGGAGATGAGCAGAGCCACCATGTCGGGCCGCCCCTCCTGTGAAGCCAGGTGCAAGGGCGTGATGCCTTGGAGGGACTCTGCATTTGGGGACGCTCCGTTCTGAAGCAGAACACTGGCCACCTCCACCTGGTTCTGCTTGGCAGCTATGTGCAGAGGAGTGTAACCGTTCTGGAGAAATAGACAAAGGCACACACACACACCGGCATGGACATTGGTCTTTGGAACGCCTGTCCGAGTGCACCTCACAGTAAATACTTGAATGCTTCTGCAAAAGAGCTCTAGCAAGTACAAGGACAGGTTCAAGAGTTTCTCCATAGGCTGTGTGAGCATGTGCACACTCATCGGTGAGCATCTTACTCGGGCAGTGCTGTGTGCAGATCCTCCCTTGCTGACCAGGAGTTTAACAACATCCAGGTTGTTGTGATGCACGGCCACATGAAGGGGTGTCAGACCGTTCTGTCAACCACACACACATACACATGTAAACATATATAAACCATACACAAATATGACACAGAAACATGTGCGTATGTATGGGACACGTACTATGGTAAAAAGCTGATAAAGCAACATTTCCTCACTAAGGTTTGACTATCGAGGTACAGGAGTTAAGCGATGACTCACTTTCCCTGCTGCATTTGGATTGGCGCCTCTTTCCAGAAGAAGCTCCGCTACATCCACTTTTCCATATTTAGAAGCTACATGGAGAGGAGTGAAACCTTTCTGCTCCAGAGACGGGGAAAAAACGAAACACACGAAAAATGGTTGACAGATACATTTTCACGTTGACGATGCAAAAATGTGACACCGGGGTTTCATAATCCACCCCACCTTTGTCATCTTCACTTGTTGGGCTCCTGCGTCTAATAATATCCGTATGGTGTGGACGTGTCCTTCACGTGCAGCGATGTGTAAGGGCGTGTGACCTGCAGTCGTCGCTGAGTCAGGGTTAGCCTTGTGCTCGAGGAGCAGCTTGACCAATTCCTTGTGGCCCATACGAGCCGCACAGTGTAGGGGTGTCTGGTCATCCTGCAGGGGGATAACAACAGCGCTGAAATTGTTTTACACAGCAAATTAAATGATGAGATTAATCACTTGATATTCAGAACCTGAACTCAATGCAAGTCTTTGTGAATGCCTAAAGGAGCCACTAATGAGAAAAAAATGTGCTTTTCTTAATAATAAGAGTACAAATGATGATGATACCTTTGCTTTTGCATCCACTTGCGCTGCATTCTGTAGCAGGAACTGAGCCACTTCACAGTGTCCTGCTCTGGATGCCATATGGAGGGGGGTCTCCACTTTCTGATGCAGTACAAAGAGACACTTAATCGAACGGCTTAAATACTCAACTGATGAAATATTTCATCTATTAAACAGTAGAGACGGTTGTTTCTGCTGATCAGTGAAAAACCATGGCTAAAATCAGATACTGATTGGATAATGCAGAGAACCCAATGTTCTCACAATTCAGCCAATTTCAAAATTCTGATGTTTCTAGTCTTTAGATGACTAGTTTTCTCATTATGTCAAGATACTGAGATTTTGAACTTAATAACAATTTTGTAATTTCATTTTTTTGGTATGGCAAAAACCTTGACTTTGTTTTGTTGTGTCGATTATTTGGTGATCTCATTATCTTCAATAAACAAGCACAATTTTTTAGTGATAATGGTTCTATAAGCTCAATATATAAAATAAATAAATAAAAAATAGGCCAATTGTGTGATTGTAATCATTTCAAACAATATTATCTGGAGCTTGTTTCCCAAATAAACTTTTAGTTAAACTTATGTTGAAATAAAGGAAATCCAATGTCAACTAAAAACATAATTTCGTAAGCCTATTTTCTTGAGATGAAATTTGCAGCTGATGTAAATCCTCACTCAGTCCTGTGACAGACCTGGTTGTTTGGAGGAATGGACCTGTTGGCTGCAACAGACTTTATGAGACCTTTGTCCCATGTATGTGCCTGGATGCTGCGTAGAGGGAAGGAGGACCGGATGTTGGGGTGGAGGCTTTTCTCTTCCCTCTCTTTGTCATGCACATCCCCAAGGCCCAAATTTGTTTACTTTGTATTTTGGTCGCGTTACGGTTTCTGTAATTTATCACTCACTCACTTCACATCGAGCACGTTCACTCACTTATATCAACATGACCCATTTCAGTGACTTCATACATCATATTATTTGTTGCTATTTTCTCTAAAATGAATCACTGGAAACCATTCTTTCACATTTTTGTAAGAGCCAATGAACCAGGTTGTGACAGTGTTGTGCCGGGTGATGAAACTGGATGTAACACAAGACCTACTTATTTTTGTACCACAGTCCCCCTTTTAAATCAAATAAATAATTTATCTCTTTTTTTAAAAGGATTATGGCAGTCCACTCATACTCCTGTAAAACAAAAAAAATCACACCAAAGGTACACCCATCTATGAAGTTCATACATGATATTTAAAAGTAAATACAATACTTTTATCTTTTACATAAAGTTTCTGGATAGTATTAAAAATGTAATAAAGATAAGAATCACTGACTGATGAAAATAGCCTGCTTGGGTTCAGCATATCAATGGTTCTTACCACATTGGAAGCATTAGGTGAAGCCCCTCTTTGGAGCAGGTTCTTTACTATGTTTAGATGGCCCATGAATGCTGCTACATGAAGAGGAGTGAGACCCGACTGTACGCAAGAACAGAAAGAGACAGAACAAAAATCACCGTGATTTAAATAGGAAGCATTACAACCAGAAGCATTCTTGGTTTTTCTTTTATTATTGTGCATTCAGGTAGCGGAGACCTTTTGTAAAACTTTGAAAAATTTAAATAGACTGTGTCAGTTCTTGAATGAATTTCCCAACCAATCAAAAACGAAGGTCTGAGGCAGCGTGTGCTCGCTCCTAAATGAAAATGCATGCATAAAAAGCAACAAAAAACTGTTTGTAAGGCATCCCATCTAATGCCATCCTTTCTCACAACGAAAACAACATTAAATTAATGTTTCTTTGTTTTTTTGTTTTTTTTTAATGTAGTACTTTTAACATTATTTGAGTAGGATTATGATTACATGTTTGAATGAAGTTCCATTTCAAATTTGCGGAACAGAACTGCCAGGTGTTTTCTATTTGAAAACTTTGACATGACATTTGGGCCCATCATCTCACCTCCGTGACAGCTTCCAAGGAAGCAGAGTGCTTTAGCAGCAGGTCCATTGACCTCATGTGGTTCTTCTTGCAAGCAATATGAAGAGGTGTGAAGCCATTCTGAGGGCACAGGAGAAAAAAAAAAAAAGTTCAGGACTCATTTTGAACATTTGAAGCAAGTTCTGTTTTATAAAAACAACCTAATGCAACAGCAGAAAAAAAAAAGTTCAGGACTCATTTTGAACCAAGTTCTGTTTTATAAAAACAACCTAATGCAACAGCAGAAAAAAAAAAAAAACTTTTAAGGAATGATCACTTTCAGACTACTCAATGTAGTATGGCTGGGTTAAGTACGAATGCTTCACCCAAAACAAAACAGAAACTCACCAGAGCACGAGCATTAGCTTTGGCTCCCTTGTCCAGAAGGACTTTGGCCATGCGATGGTGACCGCAGTGGGCTGCTACATGAAGCGGGGTCAGATGGTCCAGTGTGATGTCGTCAATCTCAGCATTGTATTGCAGTAGCTGCCTGACGCAGTCCATGTGATCCCCCTGAGCTGCCATGTGAATTGGGGACAAACCGTTCTACAGAAGAAATAAAGAAATATAAGGAGAAAAGGGTAAATTTGGAACATAACATTGGTCTGAATGTAGCTTTTCTTAATGGTGGAAAATTTATTCTGAAAATCAGCTGAAGAAAAGTCCTAGTATTCGCTGAATAGAGTTATTAGTCCCTTTCAAAAATACACTTCAATGTGGGATAATGGCCCCTTTTTGCTATTTCAATGTGTTCAATGTGAAAGACCAATCTGGTGAGGAAGGCCGAGGTCAACCCTCCTCTATTATGCCCCTAACTCAACGAGAGTAGTAGTCACAGCCCCACACCAGCTGATTTGTAAGAGAGCATGCCAGCTTTGTGCACTGAAGAAGTGAGGCAGTGATGAAGTGCAGTTTGTCAGCCACAGGATTTAAGAGCATAAACAAGACTCAGAAATAACATTTGACAACAGAAGCACTTAAATTTTGAAGCATTTTCTCTGGTCTACTTCACATTCACCATCATTGCTTTGAAAGAAATGGGACAGGGAGACTTCATAGTACGCTGCAGCTAGCAAAAGATCAAAGGCAGCTGGTCTTTGGTTTAGGACAAAGAGGCATATTTCTAACCAAAGTTTCATTCATTTGCTGTGTGGTCGCTTTGCCACTTTAAGTTTTTATTTGTGTTGATCATCAGCTGACAGAGAAAAGAGAAAGTGGCAATAATGGTACCTTAGTTTTAGCCTGGATGGGAGCACCGTGTTCCAGGAGGATTTCAATAACGCGAACATGACCGTTCCGGGCTGCACAATGAAGAGGAGTCAGCTCGTCCTGCGAAGGGATAAATGAAGTCAAATGCAAATACGAAAAACAGTTAAATAACAGTGTCATTTAGCATGAAAATTCACCAGAACACATAATCAGCAAGCAATGGGATGGTTTTGTGCATCGACAAGCTCCCATGAAAACGTAATTAGACTGGAGCTGAAATGCTTACCTTTGTTTTGGCATCGATCTGAGCTCCTCTGTCCAGCAGTAATCTGACCATCATCATGTTGCCCCTCCTGGAGGCTATATGAAGAGGTGTGATTCCATTCTGGAGAACACATGAGTTACACAAGCTGCTGCATGTTATAGGTCACAACAAGAAAAACAGAAAATGTTGAAAAGGTCTTTGAGATAAATTTAAGTTCTTGTTTTTTTTTGTTACAATACCAGACGAAAGTTTGGATACAACTTCCCATTGAACTGAATAAGCAGTTGTGTCCAAACTTTTGTATATCTCTGCTTTGGATCATCATCATGTTAAAATACTCAATAATTACTTTTTTCAGCTTTCTTACAGAGGACACACTTTGATGTAAAATCTCTTGAGTTTTCAAGGAATCCCTAATGTCATGATCACACATAAGGTTTTCAGGGCTTTTGGAAAAGAAACAGACGTCCGGCATTGTAGATCCTCCACCTTACTTAGAACCTTTCATAGGTCAACTGACCTATGAAGTCACTTTCCGGGGAACCTTCCCAGCAGCCATTACGCCACCTCAGAAGATTTTAGAACCATCCGATACCACTCGATCATCCAGAGGTCCGGCTCAATCTCACATAATGGAGTTCTACCAACCAGTCAATGGGGTTCCATGATGCCCAAAACTTTAATGTGAATCTGGATCCTGAACATGTGGTTTTCCTGCTTGGTTTTCTTTGACACTTGCAGTTGATTCTCAAAAATCAATTATGTTAAGTTCGTGAAGCTCTCACTCACATTTCATTACATGGTTGAGTGGTTGTAGTAAATAACTACGTGTTGCCAACGTGTTGCATAACAATAGTGATTCTTTGAAAATTTCAATATACTCGCCATATTTCTAAAGGTATAAATGGTGACTCTGACTGATTTGTGTCGGCGTTACTGACATGTTACAGGTCCTTGACACGTAAACTGCATATGATTAATGGTATTGCGTACATAGAACGTTTTTACCATTAGTGACAATGAGAATAATCACAAAACAATGATCACAAATATAATAATAATAGTAATTATTTCCCCTTTTTTTGGGCAGATTTCTACTATGATATTTATTGAAAGAGAAGGGAAATAGCTGGTGAGCAATTCTTCTCTAACAGAAGTGATGAGGAGGATTTTTATCCATTTCTCTACAGCCTTTACAGTCCACCCATAATCATCATGGGCTCCTCTGCTAGGAATTAATGGATGCAGCATGTACTGGAGGAGCAAAACAATTTTCCTTCATCTTGCTGGACAATGTGAATGTGTAATTATATGAAATCTGTGGGTCGGTAGTGGAAGAAGCAAGGGAATCTGTATTTTTCTGGAATCTACGGTAGAGCGTAAGAGATGGTTATTATATGTGAATGTCTGCTGAGACGCTGTTATTTTGTTGTACCTGGCTCATGCAAAGACCCTGCAGCATCTTGATCTAATGTTTAATGCATCAAGGCTGAGGAAAACTGACCTTGGGGGTGAAGTTTACATTTGCTCCTCTGTTCAGCAGCAGCTGCGCTACACTCATGTTTTCATAGTGAGCGGCGATATGTAGCGGGGTGAAACCAGTCTGCAGAGAAAAGGAAGCGAGAGCATGACGGTTAGTGAGAGATGAACCACATTTCACACATTTATTTGCATTTTAAATCATAATCCACACTTGCAACATAACCACCAAGACTTACTTAAAAACTCCTGCACTGTGATTTTATTTCTCCACCTCGTTTTAATTCATTTGCTATTTTCTTTACACAGCAAACCCAATGTGAAGGAGCGCATACCTTGCTAAGTACATCGGGGTTGGGGTCGTTTTGCAGGAGGACAGCGGCAGTGCGAGTGTCGTCGTTTCGGGCAGCTATGTGGAGCGCTGGAAGGCGGACCTTCCCCTTCGTGCCGTAGTTGATGAGCAGCGCCACGACGTTTTCATGGCCCTGCTGGAGGGCCACCGCGAGGGGCGTGAAGCCATCCTGAGGGACGGCACAGACGATGCAGGGGAAGAAGTAAGGAGAGAAAAACGAGAAGCTTTAAAATAACACAAATATAATGTATAATAATTATTTATGAGCATATGCCAGTACAATACAACACTGCTATTTGTATTTTTCCTTCTGTAACCTGTTGCATTATTATCATTACAGCAAGATATTTAAGCTTTCAGATGAGCTGTTTGCCAAAATGAACTTGTAATGTGTTCATAACATTGTTATAAAATAAATTTACTCTTGGCCAGGTATTGGTGATGATTTTATCTCTCTTTTCAAGTGAATGTAAAAGAGTCACTGAATGAGGTGTGGCTATGATTAACTTTATGCACTCTTTGTTTTTGTTTCCTGTAAAATATTATCATGATTTAATTTTCCATTTTGGATCAATAAAGTATTTTTTGAATTTAAATGTGAAATTCTACTCCACAGTCGCTAAATGTTTGCTTTGGATGAAGAAATTGATGCAGTGATTAATGAGATGGACTAAGTTTTCTTTTTTTCTTTTTACCAACTGCTTTTAAATGTTGAATTTAATATCACTTACAATTTAAATTTAACTGAACTGCCTAGATTGTTTCTATATATATATTCTATATATTGTATTGATCAAAGCTGACTTTGGACTGGATTGATATCTACATACTTTAAGTTGGACCTGTTTATTATAGGCTGAAGTTTTGTTGTGTGCTGGAACCGTGTTAATAAGCCAAAATGAATTGAACTTTATCCAGGAGAATCCATTATCGTTTCTGGAAAAGGGAGATGATCTATTTTAATCACATTTCAACTTTGTTTTTGTCGCATATCTAATGTGACAAAAAAACACCAAAAAAAAAAAAAAAAAAAAAGGATTATCATCCCCTGAACCTTATTTGCTGATTGATGATCTTCATAAGATTTTGGCATTAAAGTTTTTAATTGAAATGCAACAGTTCAGAAAAATTTTATAATTTATTACAAAAGAAAACATTTACCACTTTTGCTTGATTCCAATACATTTGGATTCAATGTTGCATCAGTTTCTAATAAGAGTTTATTTTTAAAACTTTGCAAAACACTCCAGCTTTCATCTTTGACTTCAACCACAATAAAGAAAATAAATAAATTTAAAAAAATGACTGGCCCATTTCAACGTTCCATACACTTAACATTTTTAATATTCTGTCCCCATACGTCCATTTTTATTAAGATGCCAAACAAAAACCAGAGGTACTGGAGTTTTTCTATGCAGAGAAATGGAAAGTTGCAATAAAATAACTTTTAAATAGTATGCTAATTGTACTGAATTGGTCTGTAACGCTACAGTTAACATAAACATAACCATTACTTTCATAATTTAAACATCGATAAGAATAAATGTTGCTTTTATGTTTTTATGTTTAAATATAAGATATTAGATCGTTTTATTCCATTCTGCTTCATATTTTTAAATGGAAATTGTTGGATTTTTGTCCAAGCTTTTCATACCGTGAGAACCTCATACACACATACCTCAGTTGGGAGACTCTGATTTGCACCGTTCTCAAGCAGAAACTTGACCACCTCTAAATGATTCTCCTGTGCAGCCATGTAGAGCGGACTGAAGCCTTTCTGTTTGGGCATCAAAACATCATGTATGAAACACAAGCAAATAGATTTCTGTGTCAATTTGTTTCTCGGGATTGCCTGAGCGACATTCTCAGAGACACATTTTCATTACAACCCGTAAACCTAAATGTAGAGGACCCTGCATAAGTATGCAAACAGGATTTCACTTTCAGTTCTTCAGGTTTGTCCCAGTTAGACGAGAAACACGAGACAAATGTCTGCACACTCGCTCATCCAGCTTTAACTGAGTAACAGCTTTGAGAGACTCACATGTGACTGAGCATTAACGTTGGCACCGTAGTTGATGAGCTCAGCCACCACTTTCTCCTGCCCTGCCAGAGCTGCGATATGGAGAGCCGTGTTCCCTTTCTGGAGGTCACACACACGCAGGAAAAAAAACACGGAAGGTCAGAAAAAGGAAATTAAAGAGAGTGAGAAGACAATTATGGCAGCCTAATGACCTAGATCTCCACACTTAACACTGAAATACAAGCTCCAGAAACAGGTCCAGTGTAATTAAATTTACATTTTAGGTATCAAGGTTACTCAGATCTCTGTGGAGGTACTAAATACCGCCACTCGAGCAACAGTATAAAGGTGAAAAGTGGACAATTTCCCTGAATCCATCTGACCAAAAAAAATAAAATAAAATAAAAAAAGTCACAGATTACATAGAAATACATCACTGACACTGGTGATGATTTTCATCTCTCTTTTGAAATATATAAAAAAAACAATGGAATAAATAATCTGCATTCATACAGGTCATCTAATTCTGGTGTCACATCCAGTGTCGGTGACCTAGAGCAAAAGCTAAAGTTTTTAATGTGATAAGTGGGCAGATTACCTTGGTGGTTGCTTCCAGTTCAATGCCAGCGTGCAGCAGCTCCAAAACCATTTTGACATGGCCCTCTTTAGAGGCCAGGTGTAACCCATTAAGACCATTCTTAGGAGAAAAGAGAGACGAAGGTGCAAGAGGAGAAATAATTAAAAGTCCTACGTCAACTCATATCAGTAAATTAAAACAATAAGTTACTCAATTCTAGTGATTATCATTTTACTATCAGCTGTTTTACACATAGCTCATGGCTAGACTTCTTTTATCTTCCTATTACAATAATTTGAATTATTGATGTTTTCAGCTGCAGCTAGCCTGCTGTAATCAATCTCTCCACAAGGGGTCACTGTGATCCGTTCTGTTCCCAGCCTTTTCATCGTACTGCAGTGTCACTCACTTCAAACGTGCAGCACCCTGTGTAAAGTTTGCACACAATAATGGGGAGAAAGCTGCGCATCAGTCTCAGTTACACACTCTCTTATCCCGTCTTCACACCGCAGACTCTGGGAGTTAAATGTGAGGCCGTCTGCCACACATCTAAACTGATTTATAAGTTAGAAGACACAAAATACAAACACTCGTCTGCAACGGAATGAAAAATGTATCGGTGGTTAAAAAACAGCAGCAAAACCTAAAGAGAGTTGTTGAAAAATTGGTTTCTGCAAAACCCAATAGGGAAATGTTTTAAAGAAAAATGGGCAAAACATTTTCCATAACAATGTTGGAGACAGATAGACGATAAATGCTTCAGCTGCTGCAGCTAAAATCGCCTCGCATACATCAAATTCTTTGTTGAAGAGAGAGTACTTCAGCATATTGCTACTTTAAGTTTTGCTAAATATGAAATGTAATTATGCGTCAGCAAAATGTAAACCCAAGAGACACATATCAGGATGTGATAGAATCGTTTAAACTTAAACTGAAATGTACCAAAACACACTGGCATTATTAATCAGCTGAAGACAAAAAAAATGTCTCAGTGTTTTGTCCAGATCATCCTTGTAAATTATATTTTTCATATTATCTTTCCTGGTTAATTTAAGAAATAATAAAGAAAGAAAGATTGGAAAAGCATAAGAAAAACAACTATCACTTCTATTTCAATGTTTCTTTTGGGGATGTTACAAAAGGTTAGTTGTTAACTAGACTGGAGCGTTGTTAATTATGCAATGTAGAGAAAAAAGAAAAGTTATTTCAGATTATGGCTGCCAAAGTTATTGTTTTATGTTGTATACTTAGTTCTTTGCATTTTGGCTTTGTCCTTACCGCAGGAGTAATAGTGTGGAATCAATGGTGTGTTTTTGATCAAGTAAGATATAAATTGCTCTAGAACCTACAGACCAGATCGTATTTATTACATCCTGCTATGTGAAACTCTTTCCTCCACAACTGCAAGACCTGATTAACATTCTTTTATTATAGTTGTGTGTAGTTTATATTGTAGACATCTTAATTTTCTAAAATATGTGCATGTATTTAGTGACAGTCAGAAAACTTATTGTGTAACAATTAAAGGTAATTAGATGTCTGAACAAATTCAGGTGATGGCAAGAACATGAAGACAAAAAGAGAAAAGGAGAATCCTAAAAATAGCCCTCAGGTTTGCGACTATAGCAAGGACACAGAGCCCAATAAATCACAAATAAAAATACCACACCTGCCCTTGTCTCAACGTGGAGTAAAAAGCAGGAAAGAAACAAAAGGAATACAAAATACAGGGAAATGTCAGTGTTTTGGGGAACGTCTTGTGTGAGCGTGGTTATCAGAGTAATTTAGCTGATTTTGAGGTTCAATGCAGGTTTTATATCGGGTTAAGGTCGTTGATAATGTATACAAACTTTCTTTCCAGGTGGTGAAAATGTGAATTTATTTTTTCAGATTATGTTTCTGATTACACAGTCATGGAGATGTGAAAGAACAACTAACACAAAGTGTCATTGTGGATGCTAGCGTTTTTGATTCTGAACAAATGAAACAAAAAAACGTATCAGATTATGGCTCAAATAAAATTTAAGACCAACAGGAGGCTTGTTTTTGCTTTCCGCATTTGTGGTTTTGCAATCCCATGTTTGGCTTCTGATGCAGAATTATGTGACATCATTGTATTTGTCTGATGCTCTGAAGAAGATGCTGAAGACTTCATTTTGCATTCAGGCCGACATGACAGACATGCACTATCTGCACTTTTTAATCTGGAGTCTCTACAGTACAACAGTGGCAGATAAAGTCGGGTGTTCAATAAGACTTCAGTCCTGTGAATAACAACCGTTTGGAAGACCAGGAATTTCCCTGTGTGTGTGGTCAAACTTCATTGCTTCATGACATTGATTCAGCAACTTGGGGCAGAAGAACAGGAGGTAAAACGAAACATTTATGAAACTATAATTTAATATCTCAATTATTAATGCATGTTAGACAAAGACAGAGAATAAAAATGATCTGGAGAGCATGAATCTTTAATTGTCTTCATAGCCTCTGATTTGACTCAATTTGCTGATTCTCCATGCGAGCGTTCCACTTAGATTTATTGTCTGACGTTTCTAAAGTCACACCTCTACTTTAAAGCATGCGCCTAACTTAAATACATCTAGACCTTTTTTATGCATAAGAATTATATGACGAGCAGTTTTTCTAAATCTTAAGCTAAATACAGAGGTTCAGTTTACTGCAGTGGCAGTGTCCAAACTAAAGTAACATCTTCTTCCTGGGAACTACTGAAGATGCATCATAAACATTATATTTTAGCCAATTAAAGTAACATATTAAATATGGTACTTTACAGATGGTGGTTTTCTGAGAAAAGATTAGATATTTTCTGCATGAATGTAGCATTAAATGTGGTATAAAAAGCTGTATAAAGACAACTACTTTACGACAAGTTACTTCAAACATTCATTGATGAAAACATTCATGAATCGGTTCATCCTAGTGTTAAAAATACTCTGTTTTGTTATTAATATTTTTATGTTATTGTTTTGCTACTTACATTGTCAGTTTTTCTTTCTGAAACATTATATTAAATAACATAAACTACTCTGGGTTCATAACATCTCTTAGAAATGATTCATCCTGCTTTCAGTAATCATTCCTGATATTTGTCAAAAATAAAACTGTTTTACCGGTAGTAAAACAATCACTCAGAATAATAAGGAATGCAGAGCCTTATTGAAATCCAGAAATGATTATAGGAGTCAAAATGAAATCAGAAACCTATGGTTGAAGCAGGTGAGGAGCTAAAAACGCTTTACAACACACAGAATACAAATCAAATGGGATGCACAGGCAGACAGCATAGCAACATAAATCAACAACCAGAGACAAAGTGTTGTAAATCACAACTGGACCGGCCATCAAATAAGATGAACAACAAGAGAAGAAAAATGAGGAAAAAACTAAAAATCAAAACACAACCAAATTAGGCAAATATAACATTGGAGGTCAAATCTTTACAACAAATTAACCGCCATGGGTGGATTGAATGAAAAGGGAAAGTTTTCTGTATGGTTGCCAAAAGGTATCTACAATACTCAAAAATGAATGTGAAGATAAAGCAGCTGATCTGACACAGAAAAAGCCTTTTTCCTACAGAAATTACAAGTCCAATAGACGAGAGCAACGAGGAAAAACTCTTAACTTGTCTCTGTGGGTAAAAACACAGACACTGTGAACACGTCTCCTCTGCTGCGGTGGAAACTTAAAACATTAATAACTGCAGAAATAAACCACTCCTGCCATAGCAGGAATAGCAGGCTTTAACACGCTCTGCTTTAACAGTGTTTTTAACTTTTCCATTTATAGGTGGAAAGCATTTTTTTCATTTAACTACAGTCTCAGCTAGTAATGATGAATAATGTTCTGTTATAAAGAAGTAGAAATGTCAAAGTGCACATAAAGGTGAAAAGAAAACAAATATTTTGGTGATATTCAAAAGAATATTCTAATTTAAAACACAATACTAGTTGTATATTAGCCATATAAATACATTAAGTCAAAGTTTCAAGTTTTTTTTAAACCCTCTGAAAACTAAAGAAATCTTCTAATCTACTTTGACATGTAATCCATTGTCATGTTTAATGAAGTCTTACTCTCACCGACACACATACTCATATTGTTTTGCAGAAGTGTGACTCAGTCAGCACAGAACATCTTACTTGATTAGCGATGTTGATGACTATCCCGTTCTTAATGTGATCCAGGGCCTTGTCCAGGTTCCCTGATCGAGCCGCACGCAGGAAGCTGGTGGCTGCATCCGCCTGGGACGGAAACAGACAACAGACGACGATGAGAGCCTGTTGGTAAAAATGTGTTTAAGCCCTTTGCAGAAACAGATTCTGCCGTCATCCAAGGTTACGACCAGAATGATTGTTTTTGCCAGTGTTTTATTTATTTATTTTTTTTTTAAATAAAGCCACAAAGGTTACAAGTAAGTCTGCAAGGACCGCAGTAGTAAGAATACATTTATTGCTTCCTTTCTCCTTTAAGCACAAAAATGTCAGACTCCTTGCAGCCCACTTGTGCCCACGCTACGAGTTTGGCAGGCCATCTCAGCACGTTCTGCCACGAGCTCTGCTTTTTTTTCTTGCGTGTCTGATCTCAGCCAGGAAAAAAACTCCTGTGGTTTGTCTTTTGGCCTGTGTCAGTGTTTGTACGCCCACTCCTAAGTTCATTCATTGACAGCTAGCGTAACACGGCTGCCCTGAACAATGAAATATTTTCATTTCTCCTCAAGAGGAGATAACTGATGCCTGTGCTGTAATCTTGACCCCACCTCCGCCTCTGTCACCGACTAAATTATGAATCTGCTGGAGCTTTTTATTCCCGAGTGGTTTAATTATACTGAATCGTTGAAAGAAGCACAAACCCTTTTCAGACCGAAAGACATTTCACTTCTTCTCTCCTCGCATGTCAGACTTATGTAAGAAATTCATTAGTGGAGGATGCATCAGACAGCTATTCATTTCTACAAATTAAATATATTTCTATAAATATATATATATGTGTGTGTGTGTGTATATATATATATATATATATA
>NW_006800085.1:1460196-1496963 GCF_000485575.1 Poecilia formosa
TATATGTACATTAAAACTTAAATTAAACTAACCTGCAGCACAAACTGTTATTTTTAGCTCCAGTCAGGAATCATTTGAAGAGAATAAGTGAGTGGATTCATTTTGCACTCATAGGGCCTAAGTTCCTATAGTTCATTTTCTCATGTTTCATACTTTAAAGCTACAGAATGTAGCTTGTATAAAAAAATGTTTGTTTTTTTTTCAGATTTGTTAATAGTATGAGACAAATAATCTGTAAGAAAGAAACAATCAAGTCTAAAAATGAATCTTTTGACGTGTTGTTTTTTTAAGTGCATGGAAGACATAGTTTTCAGCTCATTCTGTTTCTTCCAAAGTTGAATAAATTTACATGCTTTGACAAGTAATATAGAGCCAAAACCTGTTCATCGGTAACTCCTTTGATGTTTCTCTTCGTGCTGCTTTGTTCCATTAGTGACATTTACTGTCCCGTCCACAGTTTCCACCTGTGTCACTCCTAACCCTCCTCGCTCCGGTATTCATGCCACATTACTGCCTGGTGACAGGCAACATCTTCTGTCTGAATTCAGCGGAGACGGGCTTTGAGCTTGTTAATGAGTCTTGGTTTGTGTAGCTGACAAAAATCTAGCACCGCCCTCAAAAGCACAAAGGAGAGTTGGTTTTCATGTTGCTCCAAGACTACAATCCATCTTCCTTCCTGTTTGACCACTATCTCTGACGCTCCTATTTCATTCTTCTCTGCTGCCATCACCCAACCTTTCAGTCTCTTTTCTGTTCTTTAACTCTATTTGCAATCAAGCTGTCAATTGCATTAAGTAATTTGATTAACTGAACCCCTCCCTTTGCACTACTGTGAACAGCATAAATGCTCTCTCTCTCTCTCTAACCTTCCTGTAAATGAAACAAAATCTACTTTTTTTTTTTAAATTCCCTATGTTTAAGTCAAAACTGTAAAGCTTTGCAATGTTTTTTTTTTTTTTTTTTTTAAATCAAATTCTTTATGGACTCACCTGTTTAACAATTCACCGTATTAGCAATGTTGACTTACAATGCCTTACTGCTGCCTGACTACTGTAATGAATAATTTTATGTCTGTCTAACATGCAAATAGTGCGACTGATTATTATGCTTGAGATAAGACGATTTATCATCCATTAAATAGAAATTTTCTTCAGCATCTAGCAAGAAGATACAATAAATAAATCCACACACAAATAGGTGTATAAACTCTCCCCACCTGCAAAACAGGAAAAAGACCTCTATTTAACAGCTAATAGCAGGGGGAAAGTAGTTTTATTATGAATAAAATAATCAAACTATGATATTTGTGTAATCCACAGACAGCAAATATCCGTGACTAATTAACTACTAAACAGATGAATTGTTCTAACACATTGATTTTTCCCCTTAACCAGAAAAAGAGAAGAGCAGCTGTGTCTATTTCCATAACTCCTAATATAAACGGAAGCAGACAAAGCAGAGAACAAAGAGCAACAACTATTTGAGGTTCCTTCTTTACCAAGAACATGGATCTTAAAATATGCAAAACCTAGTTTATATTAGACTCGACTTAAATTCTCCATGTTTCAGTTTCAAATTGGTAATTTTGAACAGCTAACCACTGTGGTCATTGACAAGCTGTACGCCAGGAGCAATAGAAGCTATTATGATTTAATAACTATGGTTTCCGATACCTCATGTACTGTTAATAGCAGCATATGGGCAAATAGCAAAAAGTACATGTATTTCTTTGCACTTGATGCATTCGAACACTTCAATTGAGGTTGTGTAGTACTATGTATCTTTTTGAAAAATTTAATGAGACACAAACTGACAGAAGTGCAAATGCATTTACCATTTTGGAGAACCGCTTGTTCTCCAAAATGGTAAAGCCCCCTTCAGGGGACTTCCATTCTTCATCTTTTTACATTTTTAGCTCATCAGTTTTACTTCTGCATACACCACTATAGTTGGTATGTTTTGTTTTCAGTACAGTCTACACACTGATAAAAATAACAAAAATAAATAAACTACCTCTTCAGCATGCCATCAAGTTTGGCAACGGCCTGATGACAAACCATTTGTTCAAATTCAGGTGTGTTGGAGAAGGTTTGCATCTTAAACAAGCACAAAAAAGTAGATCTTGAGTCTTGGAGACTCCTGCTGTCAGTGTTTCTTTTATCTATCATTAAACAACCACACAATAACAATTCCAACTTTATGTCTCTGTGTTGGCCAGACCCCTACACCACCAATCACATAACCTAGATGTATGTCTTTTTACTTAAATTTCAAGAAATGTGTGAAGTGATCTACTGAAACAGAATTGGTAGAACTAGACAAACTCAGTATGGTAGAAACCATTATAACTGTCATGTAGAAAATAATAAATTCTGCCTGAAGGCAAGAAATACCACCTCAGATGATAACCAACAGAAATAAGCAATGCAACAAATAAGTGATAGGTATATACTGCAAAACTGAAAACAAAAAAAAAAAAAACTTTTTTTTTAAGAACAGCAGGCCTCAAAACCCAGAGAAGTGACACATGGAGGAATGCAAAGCCAAGCCACACATCCGAGACAGGAGCAAAAGAAACTGGTAGAGACATTCGAACAGAAAAAGATTTGCTTAAATGACGCAATCATGGTCACATAAATGCCAGGAGTGAAAAAAGAGAAACCCAGATGGAGATTGATTTAAAACTATAAGTAAGCATAAAATGCTGCAGTGTTAGACAGAAACCACAAGATAGATCGCTAATAGAGGTGTGCCGATCGATCGGCCACCGATCATAATCGTCCGATTTCTGTGAAAAAGTGTATGATCGGTTTTTGCCGATCACGGTCTCTTGTTGCCGATCACACAAACCGATCACCTGAGGTGAAGATTACATTGAATGGATTCATAGGGGGTAGCCAATGTACTAAAGCGCTAATGGTTTTAAGATGTGTCTATTGCACGATACTACAGTGTTTTGTCCTCTTGAGCTTATTTCTCTGAGTCAAAGCTGTCATTATTTTAGAAACACAATAATTCAACCAGAGCCTTAGTGAACTGCCTCTCCTGGAAATATCTGATGACTTTGTGAACTCTGGCTCTCCTCTGACAGAAGTCATTGGCAGAATCCTAAATATGTAAACTTTTTCCAGTGACAGCTCCTGTCAGTTCTGATTTTGAAATAACTTCTTGTGTCACTTCAAGCTCTGACCTCTCCGTGCATTTCAACATGAATCTCATCTGCCAGGCACCCAGATTTGGAAGAAACAAGAGATACAAGAAGCTACTGTCTTAAAAAAGTAAGTAAGATGTTTAAACATTCACTCAAGTCACAGGACTTGGGTAACTCTAGGATGGCTCTTTTTACTTATGTGATTTTGAATATAACATTTAAAAAAAGCTCAGAAGAAATAAGGGATGACATTCATGCTTTTTATGGAAGGGAAGAAATCAAAAGGCTTTTACAGAGCAGTGGACTCTGCATCAAAGAGCTTGTGCCTGTTAGATTGAAACCAATGACGCACAAACCAAAGCCTGGATCCTGGTCTCTTAAATTACTCCAGTGGACATTAACTGATTATGTTTGTCTAAGGAGGAATGGTGGTTCTTTGTGGCCCAGAGCATAAACAAGAAAATCGTTCATTATGATTAACCCACAAATTAAGACAAATTACTGCCACAAACTCGCGCAGATACACTCACACATGTGGACAAAACTAAAAATAGTTGCATCAACGCCACGGTATGTTAGTGTTGGCAGCAACAGGGAGGGAGATGGATCAAAGTAATGAACCCTCATGGGCTTTAGCTAAGACACACTTTGACTACAGGAGACAGATTCCCAAGAAAACCTACAAACACACACACACACCCACGCACACACACACACACGCACACACTTAAGCGAGGTTGTCACAAGCATTTGCAAACATGCAACTATTGCACACGCAAATCTGCAGTGAACAAGTTTTTTTATGATTCTGACAACAGGATGAAAACAACTTTAAGCCTTCCAGGCCTTGGTTTCATGCAGAGCTAAAAGTAAAAAAAATAAAAAATAAAAAAAACACAGAAACTGATTTTAAATTAACAAAAGCATATAATTAAATACACTCACTCTGGATAACATGACATGCTAGTTCTGTTCAATATACGAGTCCTGGAAGTGGATTTCCATCCACAACCAGGGTTACCAGCTGCCTAAATGAGAAATACATTTATTTAATACAAAGTATTTCTCATTTATCCCTCGTCTTGCAAAGAAAGAGGTAAAATCCCACATTCATATTTGTTTACAGTTTTAGAATCACGGTTTTAAATGAATGACAGAAAGGCAGGAAATACTCTAACTTCAGAAGGACACGTGTTGTGTTTACATTCCTGATGCATTTTGTTCCGTTTTCTTCTTTTTTTTCTTGATGCTTGCACATTTTTTCAATACTTGTAACTTATTGTAAACAATAAATGACATCTGAATTCTAATCTATGACCTTCAACTTCCATCTAAAAAAACAATCTGCAGCACAAAGATCTGTGAATGTTTTTAAATCAGTGTTTTCACAAACCGCTACGACATATATAGGACAGGAGTGTCTTTAAGAAGACAGAAATCCTGCAGTGATTAATGTAAGATAATGACTACACATAACCTATCTGCACAAATGTGTAGGATCCCCCTAAAAGCTCTACCATTCTGCTTTAAATCTGATCAAATCATATTGAGGTTTCCGGATTGTTTTCTGTGTAAAACAAGGTATCATCCCCTTATAGAAAAGTGTGAAATTATTTACCAGGACTGCTCACACACCCCCGAGTTAACGCCATGCTCGGAGTCTGGACAAGAAAAAGGAACCTCCACACCTGGCGACGCCATTTGTGAGGGAAAAAAAAACAGAAATGTGGAGCACAGGAACAAATGTACAGAGGCAACCTAATTCATCACTTCACTACTCCTGGCATTACTTATTTCCCTTCGGTCGTTTGAAACATTCACCAATTCCTTCGACGTAGTTTTCCAAATATTAGTTTGTTCAGAAAATCTTAAGCTAAATAATATCCAGATTGCTGTAGTCACATGAAATATATAAATATAGGTAGGTTTTCTGTGTCTGTACTCTGATTTGTGTTGAAACAATGTTGATATCTAGAAGGGGTTCATGTTTGATCTTACCACACTTGCCATAATTACTTGCACGACTGATTTTTAACAATATTAAAATAACTTTAGATTTTGAGCGCCGAGACCCAAAGATGCCACTTTTCTTGAAGCTTTAACAGGGAGCTGTGTAACTTTTTCCCCTCCTCTTTTAGAAGACTGAATGTGAAAAAAAATGATTAGCTTAAAACGTAGGAAAAAATGTGTAAGAAAACCCAAACAATTACTTCCTAATATGTTTCTTTTTTTCGTTGAATAAATCTAGTTAAATTGAGAAATTGGATAATGTAAAATCTTAGCGTGAGATTTCTTTATTTTTATTTATTTTTATTTTGCTGGTCCTATTACGTGCAAACACTGTATGCTAGACTAAAAAACTTTTTGACATTGGTCAAAACCGCTTGGACAGATATCGAAGGAAATATAAAACCAGCTGAGGAGAAAGAGTATGACTGACAAGATGAAGTCTGAACAAAAAATTAAAAATCAATAGTCAGCAGGATGGAAGTCAACTCAGTGGAGTTGATGGGTAAATGGAGGAAGTATCTGAGGCGTACAGGTTAGACAGTTTAAACATTTCTATTTCAAAATTGAGTTAATTTAGAGACGCCCAGATGGCAGCAGAAAGAATGACAATGGAGCACAGATTTCACAAAAATCAACAAGTTAAAATAATTGAAGTAATAAATAACATCAAATCCCAACATCTCAATCAGACAGGATAAAATGTTCACAGAAGTGTCCACTTTACGCTGATCTGTACTTTATCTTACACTCTGAAAGCAGACCCAGACTGAATAAAACATTAAACGCTTCGTTCAGGCTAATATATCTCACAGAACACAACATTCTCCGTCCTCCTCCGAAAAGATGGGACACATCAAAACGAGGATCTTCCTGTTGTCTCTGTGCTAAAACAGAGCCGCTAAATTATTTATAGCTCCTGTCAGGCCACTGCTTCTGCAGCCCATTACAATCAAAGCATGCTTTTTTTCCTGTTTTTGTACGTTGACGCACACGCATATTGTGCCCGCTGTCATACTGCATGCTAATGCTCACGCAGACATGCATCACACGTGGAAAGGGCAAGAAGCCAAAATAACTGGAGTCAAAAACATCTTCACTTCAAACATAAACACAGTCCTTATCTTACAAAACTTGCTTTTGATATTCAGGATCCATCAAATTGTGAAACAATCAATCTGGAAATGAATTACAAAATCATGGGAAATTGCGGGAAGATTTTACCAAATGTGTTATATAACATCACACTGTATGCTAAAAAAAAATACTACAACCCTGTTGAACTTTTTAACACGTCTGTCTTGTTTACTAAAATCATCTAAGTGCAGAACCTTACCACTTACTATTTAAATTGCATTCTATTACCAGTTTCCAATGACAGTTTATCCCCATATTCTTCTCCGAATACTAGAAATAAGCTCTGTTTGCAAAATGAGATGCACAATTCAAAGCTCAACTCTTTTCTGCAGCAAGTCGAAGTGAAGCCTCCGATGACTGGAAAAAAAAAAGAAGCATTTTCTTAGCGTTAAGAAAATGCTAGCTGGCATTGAGAAATTGGATAATGTAAAATCTTATTGGTTTCACATTATCAACATGCAAACTGTTATGAGCTGCTTTCTATTATTTAAAAAAAAACAACATTCAAGTCTATATTTACCCGTTAAAAAAATGTGCATATTCATTCCAAGAAAAATAACTGCGTTAATTTTGTTCTTGTTATGACTTTGTAAGAACCTGTTAATCCCCGTGTTCATATATTAGCTACTCGTTTACTATTGTACTAAACAGGTTGTAGAGGATTTGATTCTTCTTAGATTGAGATGAAAACCGTTATTCTGAGCCGTGTTCATCGTCTATACTTAAAGCCTTTGTTTTCAAGTCTTCACAGTCAACACTGTCAAAGGTACTCATAAATAAATCACAACATAACGAGCAACGTAGAGAGTAACTGAAAGAAAATATCGAATGTCTGAAGGCAGTTATTCAAGTGTAACTATAACAAACCAGAAGGCCTTTGTAATGCTCAACATTATAAAGATAAAGCAAGAAGGAACAGATTATGAGCCACATTTTGTCAACACTCCATGAATGTCACTGGCTAATAATTCAAGGGCATAATCTCAAAGGACGTTTTCAGCATCAGACACATCATCTGTCAGAGCTGGGAGAGAATATATACAGACTGATTTCACTTTGTTACACAAGACGAAGATTGTAAGTTGAGTCTTGAGTCATTAGAGTGCAAGTCTAAGTCTTGAGTGTTACGTCATGTTATAATGTTATTTCCTCATCTAAAAGTGTTGCTCTCACTCTTTGAGGATTGTGTCACAGAGAGCAGGAGCTTCTTAAAGAGACAGAGGCCCAATCTCAAGGCGTCAAATTGCTAAATCGAATTTATTTTAAGTCACGTTCAATACACAGCATTTTTATAATAACTGAAGTTAACACGGTTTCTTGATCGTGCTATAAAATGCCACTATGTGTCTGTAATATAATGCATAATTCCACCACATTAATCGCAACTTAAGTCAAAGACTAAAAGTCTAGTCATCATCTCTGTCTCTTTCACATGCAAGCAGGATTGTGGATGAGAAATGTTTCAACTTTCTTCCTTCCTAACGTGGTTATTTTTAAAAGGTTTGTGATGCATCTCTGTGCTCTGAATAACCATTTAAATGATCAAAATTATGAACTACAGGGCCACTTGTGAATTACCATGATTGCTCTATGTGCCAGAAATTACTGGCTGGCTGGATTGCTATTCCGTTACAGTTATGAGTATTTCTCCTTGTAGCACGTAAAAAGAAAGTGACAGTAAGAAGCAGCAAAGTGAAGCATTAACCCCACCCTGGAGTCCCCAATTCACTTGAACTTCTTCAGTTTTTTTTTGTTTTTTTTAGCTATCTATCCACTCCTTTCACCTCTGTATCTCTCCTCCGATCCTCCACCTTCCAATCCCCCTCCGCCCTCTCTTTCTGTTTTTGTAATCTTTCAATATTTATAAGCACTGCAGAAATGCTGCTGGCAAAGCATGCTGGGTAAAGCTGCTTCTTCAAGCCTGCTCCTGACGTCATTACTCAGTGTTGACAATCTGGGCTCCCTGCCCTGCTTCAGTGTCTTTACCAAAGTGAAGTTCCCTGCCAGAACAAGTGATATATTTTAGCAGCACACAGGAAGCAGTGTGTCATCGACCAGCTCTAGAAATAACCACAAGGCAGACTTGTTCTACTGATTTTGATTTTGTTAGTGGCTGGTCATTTTCCCTTGCTAACCAACTTCCAAACTTCCTCAAACCGTTTGTGGCTGAAGGTCAGCCATGATGAGCTCTGTTAAACACTGGACACGCTCAGTTGGAGTCACTGCATTTGATACTTGTGACTACAGTTACATAAAATCAGTAAAACTTATCGTGTATCTTACCACACCGAAGACAGTCTGCCGTCTCCGTCTCATTGTGAGCAGGAGCTTGATATTTTAGGAAACGCGCCTCTTACACAATAAGCCTCCTGAAACACAAAGCTGCAGCTGAATGCAGTATTTTTGTATTTAGTTTCCAAAGAGCTAGACTGTCTCGCAAAATTTAATTAGCAGTGTTTCTGAGAGATTTTCAAAGTTTACATGTGAATTTACTGCTTTTTTTTTTTTTTTTGCCTGTTTCTGTCCATGTTAGGTAATATGCATAAGGATATACTTTTTTTTTGCTTGTTTGCTAAGCTGCTAGTTGATCATTCACATAAAAAGCCTCTTAAGCTCAGGGTGATGACTCCCTAGGGTTTTTTTTTGTTAATCTTTTTTTCACTGCTTTGCAAAACATGCCTTTCAAATTAGATGGAGGTTGCTTTTATAAGTTTACTTCTTAGTTTGTTCTTTACTTTCTATTTAAAACAAAAAACAAAAAAAAACCCTGCTGTCGTAAGAGGTTTTTCAACCATTTGGGTTTCAATGCAAGAGTGACACTATAGTTGCTTATCACCACTTCTTTCTGTTTCCTGCACCACATGCACCGACTCTGGCATTGAAGAACTACTGCTGATTGAACCAAAAACAAGCTTTCATGAGGAAATAAAGTCAGGCTCAGTGAGACCAACCAAAAATGAAAATGCTGTGAGCATCATGGTTTAAAATGCTTTGTTTACAATCTGCTGTGTATCTACAATGAACGCTAAAGTTAGTAAAGCTTCAACAACTTTCAAAATAACAGAATCTCACTGACTCTCCAACTTTAGCCAATTCCAATTTGTTGTTTGGAACTATAGCTAAAAGTAATCTGAAATATTTCTTTCCAAAAGGTTGCCAACATTTCCCAATGCATCAATTTCCGTCAGACACAGACCGGTGGAAAACTCAAAAGAATTAAGTATCTTTTCTGCAAGATGTTTAACCTTACTGAGACTGAATGAAGGCAGTGTAAGGTCATTTCACTCCTTTGCCAATTCGATGAAAGGTTCCCAGGATGAATACAAATAGGCATCTGTGGCAGATGGCACATCTATATAAAAAAGTCAAGTAACAAACGACCAAAACAAACAACAGAATGAAGTGATGGAGCGCTGACCAGCACCCACGAGTTTAATGCTCTTTTATTGCATTTTAAAAGAGCAGCTGGTGTGCCTTTGTGGAAAATGTTAGTAGTGTATAATCATTTTAAAATGCTCTTTCATTTTAAGTAGCTTTGTGGTCTCTCTGATTTCAGTTTTAAGCAGCTCGTTCCTACTGAAAATACATAACTGAGTTTTCTTTTCTCTGTTACAAACTCCACCTTGAAGAGTGCTGTCAGTCTAATTCTAATTTATGACTGGAAAAAATGTATTTTTAAGTTTCTGACAACCTTGTCAGAAAGTTGGCAAAAAACAATCCTCCTGCGTTGGTCCCCAGCTGAGTGTTGTTTTGATGAGTTTTTCCAGGGGTCTTGAGATAAATCATGTGATTAATTTGGTAAAGTGTATCTCTGTGGATCGATCCTCTATAGAAATTTACAACAGACGGAAGATGAAACATTTACTGCAGAGATCTTTTGCATCACATAATGAAGAGCACCAGACTGGTTCTCTGGATGGGAAAAAAAAAAATCTAACAGTGTCATTCATAGAACAAACAAACAAACAAGCGCCTCCTAAATCAACTCTGTTGCACGAGAAACTCTATGGTGGAAAAACCCGATGGATGAATTTTCTGAAATTTCCAAGTAACTTTTACATTGTATTCATCAGCTGGAGACAGTTTTATTTTAAACCTGACACCTGACAAATGTGCAGAAACAACAAAAACACTGACAGAGCAACTAAGAACCCCTGGGTCTGAAAGTCTTGCGTGTGTAACTAATGCACAGCACTCAGCTGCACGTTGACTACGATTCCATTATACTTCCCCATCAGACTCGCATCTGCTACGACAGGAAAAAGCAGTCAGCAAAGAGAGGAGTCGGAGTGATAAAGAAGAGGTAGCAAAGAACGACACGTAAAGACAAATTGTGGCTTTGCAACAATAATTCACTTTAAATGAAGGTTAAAAAAAAGACATAACATGATATTAAATAATGAAAACTAGATCAAAACACAACTTTAGTAGATGATTTGCACGAACACTCCTGTTCATTCTGCCACTTTTTCCTGCTTAATGCCATTTATACATTGCAAACAAATCTTCAGAATTTGGTGAGCGCCAAAAATATTGTACGTGTTGGTGAAAGAGGAAGACTGAAGTATTGATAAATGTGCTATAAACTGTACTTGCTTTTAGAAATAAAGTACGGAAAAACAAAACAGCGATAGAACAGGAGTAATATGCTGAAGTCTGTGTGTGATAGCAAAGATGGATTTCCCAGAGCGATGAATCCCCATAGAGGTTCGCTTCTTGACTCGCTTTGCGCTGACAGGGAGATGTCAGGGGGGTTCATGGTCAGAAACAACACAGCGGCTCCACCGGCTTGAGGAGACGCTGTAAAAAAATAAACTGAACCAAGGTCAGTGGTATCCTGACAGAAAGGCCAGGAGGTGAATTTACACAGATCTTAATGTTCTGCTACGGCAGTTAAAACGTGACTCAGTTCCAGATGGTAAAATTTGTATGTTTAAAGTTATAACCTCAGCATTTGGAGCAACGCATCTGTA
Organism: Poecilia formosa; assembly: GCF_000485575.1. Lineage (NCBI taxonomy): Eukaryota > Metazoa > Chordata > Actinopteri > Cyprinodontiformes > Poeciliidae > Poecilia > Poecilia formosa. The sequence goes on from NW_006800085.1 coordinate 1,471,465, forward strand.
GTCCATCGACTTGTTCATTTCTCTGTGAATAGCTTTTTTTTTTTGCAATCGAGACAGAAAAAATAAACTGCTTCACACAGCTCTTTATCACGGCTCAGCCTGTGCTCCCACTTTGGGTTTCAGTGATCATATTATTCTGTCTCTGATTTATGAGTTCAGTGTCATTGGATTTGGCCTTCAACATATCAAACAAAGGGATATATTAAAAGCGTCAGAGACTTGTTTGTGATGCATTTTGTGAATCATCTTGCATATTCCTGTTTTTATTGCATTGAAAAACGTTTCAGATTTTAAGAAAAGTCAAGTATTCAACTGAAAGACTTCAAAATTTAGTGTCAGTATGGCAACAAAAACTGTTTTTTTTTTTTACAGCTAGGTTAAAAAAAAAACTCTCCAGATGAATTAACCTCCTTACTAGGAAAGACACTTTAACAACATCAAGGTATCACTCAGTCACACGAAGCCTCTGTTACATGGTAGATATCATGAGAAATTGTGGCTTTGTCCTGGTGTTTGAGTGTGTGTGTCCACAGGTAGAAATGTCTGATTGATGTGCTCTGCAGATGCTGTTGTCCCATCGTAGGGTTGACAGATTAACCACCACATCATCTCAGATTTAAAGCTGTGTAAGGTGCATACCAACTAATCTATTCCGCCGGTATCTGGGTAAAGATGCATGTCAAGACTTGAAATTTGTTCATATTTTATTGAAATAAGACTGTACAACAAAGTACAAAACATAATGTTTTTAATAAAATTACCTCTGTCAGTATTATTGCTACCCCTGCGTTATAGTTTCTTAAATGTAAAACTCCCTTTCGCCCTGGGACAGCATTTGCATACAAGACTCTTGGAGTTGGATAATTAAGTGTGTGGTACTTTTCACTTGTTTCTTCATTTTATCAAATGTTTTGGGTTACTTCTCTGTCAAAAGATTCAATCACAGCTCATTTTCAGTTCACTGGAAGAAGCTAACAGTAAATTAAAATTTCCCGATATTACATATTGACAATATCACAGACTTTAAGGTTTTCAGGCTCTTTGGAAACACTGGATATCTTACTCTCACCTCATCAAAGCTCACATCTTAAGATAAAGTCTGTGCAGAGTTTGTTTAACTCTACATGTTTACATTTGTGGAGGTAGGAAAAAACACATTTCCTGACCTGCCTCCCTGGAGACATGTGCTCACATAGATAGCAAATGTTTTTTTAACAGGACTTAATGACTTCAAGATGCCACTCTTTATACTTCAATATAAAGATGTAATAGTAGTCATAGGGAACTTTAGTTGCAAAGCTTTTTTTTTCTTGTAGCAATTGAATGGCATGTTTTCCTGTCCTACCAGAAGTGCCCAGTTTTATGTGAGATTTATTTTTTTCCTGTCATTTAATAAATACATTTAAATCCAATGTAACATTTGTTGCTTTTATTTAGTGTGAGACTCTCCTAAACATGTGGATGCTAACAGGCTTGAAAAGTACAAATATACAGGCCTGCATGATCATGATTTTGGACGACATACACTTACAGCAGACATGTTTGCATAAACACACTTTCATCACTTTCATGCTACATCATCTTTGACTTCTATGCCAACAGGCGGTCACAGAAGCTGACATATGCTCCTCACTGCAGGATGTTGACTCCAACATATAAAAGCCTGCATGTCAGCTAAGCAGAATGTTGGGCACACAACAGAGACACATCATGCAAAACAGAATGGTCCAAAGCAACCCAAACCAACTGTAACATATTTGTAACATCCCCTAAAAGCATTCACATCACCAGTGGTTAGCAACATTGTTAATGTCTTCCATTAGCATTTACATTTAGCCTAGTGCTAGCAGTTGGCTATAGTAGAATCCCTCAAGAAGACAACACTCCACGAAATACATTTTTATTCACTACTTTTTGTCATCTTTCTGCAAAATATAAGATGTTTTTTCTCATTTCTTATTTGAAAATTTCTACTGAGCAAAAATGTTATAGTAAAATATACGTAAATTGGAGTTATTCATCTTTACAATTAAAAAGTATATTTTGTATATATGAAGGTTGGTGTAAGTCTCTAAACAATTGTATTTATTATGATTAAAGTACAAAAACAGTAGACATATGATTCCACTACCCTTTGACCCGCAGCATTCCTGTCATATGTCAAATGTTTTATCTACCGTGGCCATTAACACTTCTGTTTCTTCAAGTGCGTCTTAAACCAGATCAGGAGACGCTGCAGATCTCTTTGCCTCCCACCTCCCGTGTTTCTAGAAGTCAGTTGAAGAGGCAGCTGGAGAAACTGAACCAGAACAAGGCTGCAGGTCCAGATGGTGTCAGCCCCAGAGTCCTGAAGGCCTGTGCAGAGCAGCTCTGTGGGACTCTGCAACAACGCTTCAACCTTAGCCTGACCCAAGAGAAGGTCCCCAGTGTTGTGGAAGATGTACCGTCTTGTACTTGACATTTCCTCGTTATGAAGGTCCTGGACAGAATCTTGCTGCCCCGCCCAAGTAAGCAGACAGTCACATGTCAAGACCCCCCTGCAGTTTGCTTATTGCTGTGGAGATGATGCCATCAAACAAACCAACTGTTTCAACAAACCAACTGTCATCTGGTCAAAGCAGGCAGAATTGTGAGAATCATGTTCTATGATTTCACCAGTGCAGTTAATACAATTCAGTCTGATTTACTCTGTGAGAAACTCCAAAAGACACAAGTGGAGGCCTCAGCAATCGCCTGGATCTATCACTACCACACAATAGACATAGTACTCTCACCATTTTGTTTCACTCTGCACACCTCTGACTTCCCGTACAAAACAGACTCTTGTCATCTACAGAAACACTCTCGATGACTCTGCAGTCATCAGGTGTATCAGACATGATCAAGAAGCTAAGTACAGAGTGGACTGCTTTGTAACAGTCAGCCTTGAATGTAAACAAAACAAGGATTATTGTACATTTTAAGAAAAATAGGCCGTTGTAAACAAATATTTTAGTAATCGAGTAATCTATCGATTATTCTTAATCGAGTAAACGGATAAAAAAATTTATAAAATAAAGTATTGATAAATTTGGCATAACACTGGTGTTACTATCATATATCAATATCAGTCCATTTTTTCCACATTTGAGCATCCCTAACAGTTACTTTTGTAGTTAAGAAAACTAACCGGTAACAATAATGGCTCACTTTCTAAGTTAACCTGAAGAAAAAGTATACAAAGATCTGAAATTATATTCAATTTAATAATAAAGAGGCAGGCTCACAAATAAAAAATGTCAATGCTCCAGCTTTTAGTTTATCTATTCATCTTCAGTCAGTTAAATAGATGAATTTTCAGGGGGGAGGCGGGATACGGGATGTTTACGGCACCTTCATTCTCACACTCAGAAACTCATCGACCAGCCATGTACCGCCACCAGTTTGTTCAGACTTGCATGATATGAAATGTATTGTGCGGTTCGTCCATAAAGCTAGACTTACACTGTAAGCATCAACTACTCAGCGGCCCGCCGTGTTCAGTCTATCCGCTTACCTGTATAAATACTCCCGCAGCGCTCTTCCCGCCCTTCGCTTTCAACCAGCAGGTCCAAGAGGAAAAAGGCTGCCGTACTCCAGGCATCGCGCCAGTCATTTTAAGGATGTCTTTTGGTCCCCCAAAAAACGATTAAAACCCGGGCATTTTCATAAATAAATAAAATCCCCACGGGCTGAACTTGAAAATTGGACGTTATGCCGCTAACATTTAGCTTTCGTCAACAGCTCAGAGGCGGAAGTCAGAGCTCAGCGCAACCCAAATAATGTCCCGGCCGGAACACAATGCGCTAAATAATAAAATATAAATTAACAAAGCTTCCAGGCAGGTAAATTTTCCTGGAGGAAGTTTAATAATCAAGGTACTCAAATCATTCGAGGAATCGTTTCAGCTCTACATCAAACCCTATTGTGGAAGAAAAAGTGGAGGTGGTGGAGGAGTATAAATACCATGGTGTTTACCTGGATAAATAGCCTTCTACTTACTGATTTTTTGCAAACCTTAAAAGCTTGTCAAATAAATGGTAAATAAGATTGTTATTTTGTACGGGACTTTTGAAGGGTTCTTTTTCATTTTTACAGCAATTTCCGTGTATGTAAGTCTCTGACTGTATGCCGTTAGATATTCATATCCAGTCTTTTTAAATAGTTTGCATGATCTCTTTTATTAATACTAAAAATATTGTGACAAACTTAAAAAGAGAGAAAAAAGAGAAAATATGAAAAAAGAACGTGATAAAAGTTTTAAAGCAGCAATGGTCCCGTAGCAAATCCAGCAACATATTTGTAAAAACTGAAAGAAATCTTAACATATGCTCCTAAAATGTTAACCAAGCTAAAACAAGAAAACAAACACAAAAAAAAACATTGGATCTATGTAATCTAATTTTTTTTTATATACATAAACTTGACATTTGCAGGTTTCAAGACTTCAAGAAGATGAGCCAAAATAAAACAAGACAGTGTCTCCTACATACCCTATTTTAAAATTCACAATATTTCAAATTGTTCATTGTTTTTTATGTTCAAATTTCAAATACAAATAACAAAGTCCAGATAGGTATAAAACCACAGATCAAACAGACAAGCTTTTGGTGCACTTAATAAAGTTTTTAATTTTGAAACGTTTTCTGTCTTTCTGTGGTATCTTTTGCTTCTCTGGGTTTATTCTTGTATTTTAAGCGAGAATAAACTGACCTGAAATCCTTCAACATTACAGTTCAGAGAACTGCAGGTTGAACCTACGGCCTCCTGAAATGCATCACTGACTATTTGTATTTGAAGAAGCTTTGCTGCCAAGCTAAGGGAAAAGAAATCAATTCTGCTTGTAGGAAACACCATTGTTTGTAGCGACATGTTTACAGTACCTATGAGGACCTACACTTAAGCTTGAGCAAATGAGCACAAGGCCTCCCCGCTGTGCATGTCTGTGTAAATGACAGCAGGTCATCACTAATCACCCAGTGGGTGGAGATCCACACCAGTAAGTATCATTCTGAGAGACTGATGGGTGTACAGGTAGGGGGGCTGATGGAGGATCAAGGAGGAAAAAAGTCACAAGAAACGGCAGAGGACAAGCTAAGAGGAGGACATGACTACCTTCAGCCGTGAGGCTGCAACAAGCATGATGACTATGAGGAATCCTGTAGCTGCTAGAAATAGCAATGACACAGCAGTTACTTTACAGAATATAATGCAAAGCAGAATTTGTTCATGCTCTGGACATCAGCCTCGATCACAGCGATGTTTTAATCACAGACATTTGAGATTTGCAATTAAAGTTGCTAATTACGCTGTTTAAATTTACTTTCAATTCAGTTTATATGTAAAGGGGTGATTTACCACAAATATAATCTTAAGGCATATAAAGTCAATTACTTGCATTCCTGGTTATTAGGCAATGCAGTTAAGTTGGTTACATAAACTCATAGAAAGGTTTATCATCCATGACGACACGAAAGAAATATGCTGCAATTGATAGTTTGAATTCAAAAGACTCTCACTGCTCCACAAATCAATCAACTGAAACATTTCCTCATGACTCAGCATTCTGGCTCACACAGAAAGGGTCATTTTAGCCAACAGGGAGATATTCATCAACTCAGCCAGCTCCAGACAGCAGGGTCAGGCCTGATGTGCAAGGTCCAATATGTTCTGCAACTACAGCCTGTCGGCTTAATGGAAATAGGAACAGATATGTGCAATTAAAATTAGGAATGCATTGATTGCCCAGTAGGAAACTGAAACCAGGTGGATTTAAACTTGATTGGCTTGATGATGACCAGTATATGAGACATTGGTTATTTTTTTGGTTGGTTTTTTACAGAAATCATTAAAGGAAGAACTTAAAATCAGATATGTTTGTTACTTCGCTCCATTATTATAATGGAAATTGCTTTTAAACGAAGGACTGGTAAATATTGTGTATTAGATAACAAAACAATGTTTTGGTGTGGGAAAGAAAAATCTAAATATTAACAAACTATTGGCCAGTTTATAAAGGTATTCGGAGGCAGACAAAGTCAGATCTGTAATTCTGTGCTTTTTTGGGGGCAAAAATATTAACACAGTATATTTTCTCCTGCTCTTCCAACAGTTGGTGCCACTTTTCACATACATGCTTTTTTGTTACAATGTACATTGGGCACTCACTTTATTTTTTATTTCTCACTGAAGTGACTTCTAGAAATGTGTCTTTGTGTTTGTCTGTGTCTCTTCCCTGTCCTCTTGACAGCCAGTCAGTCTCATACTGGTTCTGCTAGAAGGCAGTATTTACTTTTCACTGTCACCACATGCTTGCTCAAGATTAAGGATTTTGACGAAGCCAATGACTCGATGCAATCTGCTGGTCTTCCTTGAATAGTTAACTTGTCATCAAATGATCAACTAAATCTGATAGCGCTGCATTTTAACTTTGGTTGTGCATAGTTGCGTTTGAATCTCACTGCATGATTGGATAGTGTTGGAATAGGCTGGATATTGAGTATCTGGTGACATGTTTGATAATTTCTGCAAAATAAGCAAATAAATAGAGGGAATTAAATAAAAAATAAACCCGACCTAGCTTCCAGAACAAGTTTTTAAGACGTTAAACATTAAATATGGCATATTAAAAATGGAGATTCTCCGGTCAATCATATTTTCACAATTTTAAGTGATTTAAAACTTTACGCATTTAATTTAAGGTTAAATAAGTTCACTGAAATGCAGTATCAACTATTCCCCACACATTGTGAACAGTGAAAAGTAGGGTAGCAGTCACATAGTGTCACAATGGGAAGATACTGAGCTATTTTCAAAGCTCAGGCTATAATAAATCTTATGCACAAGGGAAAGCTAAAAATATGGGCAAGACAAGCTGAGACTGCATTTACAGAAAGCTGCACTTCATTCATCAATCATCCTTCACCCGTCGCTGATGCCTGTTCTCTGAGTTGTGCATTGAACATGTGACCAGAAAAGTGTGCAGCTGTCTACTAGAAACAGCCTGCACAGTCCCAAATGTCAGGTTTGCGCAAAACAAAGAAGGTTGACAAATTGAATGGGTTTTTCCCCCCCACATGCAAGAATACCAGAATGATTAAACCTGTAATTACTACTGCTTTCGTCCTAAATATAAGACACTGCATTGCTGGAAAAAAAAAAAAAGAAGCTAAGAATAACATTCATCCTTCATGAGTATATTACTTCAAACATTTCTACGCACTCAGAAACTGATTTTTTTTTTTAGTCATGTTTTAAAGTTGAGTCATCTTCTCTATTTTTTTTACAAAAAAGTCATGTAAATTGTTCTGTATTCAATTATTTTAGTCTTTTTGCATGCTTCCCTGAGCTGTGTCTCTGACTTCCAATGAAGGCGAGTAGGTCACAATCCAAATCTAAGATTAATGTGTTGATTTAATCTATGCTACATGCATATTTAAGTCTTTGTGTGCTTTTTCCTCTCACCTTGGTCGCCTTCCCTTTGGGAGTAGTGGTGCAGAGCCAGCAGGACACACCCTGTCACCCTGTCAGTCAGTCATATGACCTTAAAAAAGCTGACTCAGTCTTGCTGCTTCATTACAATCAGGTCATGAATGGCTGTTTTAGCTTGTGTAAGTCACAAGTACAAGACAAAACAGTTTTGAGAACTTTGGAGAAAATTTGGTGAACATTACTCTGAAGTAAATTCGTAGCTCAAGTGAGGCAAAGCAAATGATGAAGTGTGATTCTCTATGGTTTGATCAGATATTCATTCATCTGTATAACCATACTTTTTCTTAGTGATTTTTTTTAAAACCAGTAGTGCTGCTGTGAGTGATTCATATAATGAATCATAGAGCGACAGCTAAGGCTAATTATGCTGATGAGAAATTATCTGGCTGTGTGTAACAAAGGCAAATTATTAGTGTTAGGTCAAAACTATGGAGCACAAAAACCCAAATAAATGTTCCTGCTAACAGGAGCACTCATTCATGTCAGCAGGAATAAATGTTCCTATATTTTCAACTTTTCTGAGCTGAAAATATTGGTTTATTGATGCCGTTACTTAAGAATAAACAAAAACATAACTATTTCTGTTTTTTAAACTAATAAAGCAAATGCGAACTCGACTCCACTTTTCACAGATTCTTCCTACGGACTTGTAAATTGATTTATTCTTTTCAAAAGACTGTCAAATGCACAGAAGAAAACTTATTCAGCTGTTCTGTTCATGTCCCTGCAACTCATTTGCACATTTGAAACACTGTAAATATTTTACGTTGTCATTAATCTTTTCATTCAGTGAAGCTGCTTTCAGTTAGCAAAACCGGGAGCATAAGATTTGACCACTTTACACTTGCCGTATAAAAGAGCAATCAAGAGAGCAGTTATTGAAGTACGATGGACGATGCAGACAGAGTGTTGGAAACAGAGAGAGTGGAAAGTGATCCGATTGAAATGGAAGAATGCATCTAGATGTACAACAGCTTAGAACAGGAACACCGGAGAAACAGACACATAGCTGACAGAACGAAGGGAACAGAGTTGTAGTTTTCTGTTTTCCATCTAGAGTTTAAAATTAAATTAACAATGAAGTATTTATACAAGTGCAGTGTGGATTTTCCAGCTCGATGCCTCTGTGTTCAGTGGAACGCGACGATACAGCAAGCAAACACGGCATTTTGTTCATTTTCATCCTCAGTAAATTCTTTAAAAGTTATTTTTCCTGCTTTGAGTCAGTAACCTGGTGTTTCCATTAACCCAGCTGCTATCACTGAGAGAAAAGCTTGAATTAAGGTCAGATAATCATATAATATTATTTAGACCTCCTTGTTAGCCCCAGTCACTAAAATCACAACAATTTACAAATGGACTGCTTTTTATCGATGTTTTTCTTTATTTTGTCTGGGTGCATTTATGAAAAAGTTGTTCAGAACTGAAAGTTGGTTATGGTGAAAGATGAAGCCAGAAAATGGAGACAGCTTTCCATTTTTTCCTCCGACACGTAACACCCCCTTTGACCGTGCAGAGAGACAAAAATCTAATCAGTTACGGCAGTTACATAGACGTATGTTTGAAGAAGTGGAAAGAAGGAAGAAATCTGGAGTTTTATTGCTTCAAAGTCAAACTCCAACCATAAAATAAACTCAAACATGCAATAACATACTATTCAATATACTCTATGCACAACCTCATGATTTCATTGATGGTATTTTGAAGAACACCATAAAACTTTCTTTTTTTGATTTTTGAACATGCAACCACTGCATCCATTAGCCATGGCATGCACTATAAAATGTGTTCAGGCCAGCGGTGGAGGAAAAATGATGGAGTCAGGGTGTGCCTGGGAGAGGCTGCTTCAGTGCATTAGTTGGCTCCTGTAAGCCACATGATCCTTGCAGACCTTCAGGAGCTCTAATTCCATTACATAATGCCCTGTTACAGCTCTAAGTGTGTGCGCGTGTGTACGTTCTTTGTCTATATGCTAGAGTGTGTGTGGCACTGTGCCAGTCCACATCACTCACTTTCACTTTTCCTCTAATTAATCCCAAAAAAATGTCAGGGATTTTGCTAATAAGCTCAGATGGGTCAAACAGATCACTAATGTGAGTATTTCCACATGTGGAAGGATTAGGGAAAAATACATGTTCGAGATTATTTACATGGATCATGTTTAAAGATTGTTGTTTAAAGACAATAAGTTATCACCGATCCACAGTGTGTTTGTGAGCCACATGTCATGGATTAACTGCCAACACTGCTACCAGGGTTTACCACACTGCATCTAGGACTCAATATTAACTTTAATAACGATAATAATCACCACAATCTCACTGGGGAAGTTGTGGGCACGGTAAGTTATGCACAATGGAGAGTGTACATCTTTTTTTGACACACTCCAGAAGATCTCCTGCTCAGAATATGCAGAAATCCAGGACTCAGTGTAGGAGGTTCCAAAAACAATTTGTGTCTTACCAGTAATTTGTCAAAAGTACAATCTTGCATCGACCAGACACTCGCTCATCCACCTCTTCAACCATCCACCATGTGCTAAGTCCATTCATAATTACTACAGGGGCATCTGTCACTCTAAATTACCTAAATATTACAGAAGACTTTGCTGAAAGTCTCCCATCCTTTTCTTATCCCAACCCACCAGGCCAGAGCTACACACTATCACTTTCAAGCAGCGACAGTGAACACTCATTTGTGGAAAGATGCAAATCTTCAATATTTTACAGTGCAGTATTGTAGGCATATAACTGAAAAATGTCTACTAAGATTAGCGTTAACAGAACAAAATGACTTCCACAGAGAAAAGATGTCTGACCAGACATACTTTTATGCAATGCTATTGATCTGCAGTTCAAAGTGTCAGTGCGCCAGATAAAACTTCACAGAGGTTTGATGACTATCCTCCATTGCGCTTGTGTTCTGGAATCATCCATGTTGTTTCGCCAGGCACAGATCCGAGGCAACATCAGATAAAGTATCGGAGCAGATGCTTAGCTAGCACACTGTAGTGGTGTGTAGACCGACAGAAAGCTCTGCTCTCAGATGCAGTGTAATCCTAGGCAGCCAGGTAAATATAGCCTGTGTAAGCTTTGGGTTGGTCATAAGTGCTGTCTGCTCTGCTCGACCTTGGCTCATCTACCTTTCCTCTCCTCAAAGGAGAGGAAAAAACACAATCACTAGCAGTGCCCCCTACGTACACTGCTGAGCAAAAACATGTCAAACTTCTATGAATCTGTGTGGATGCTTTTTTTTCCCCTCACCCCACATTATCGCCTATGTAGTATTAAGTAATATTAAACAGCTAAAAATCTATACAACTATACAAGTTTTTTTTATTCTGTCCTTAGCCTAGCTTCAAGACTTTACACAATAAGCCTCGTAATGGTTCTTATGAACATTTTGAAGCCAAATCTTGTTATACACTGTTTTCATAATAACAGAGCTTGAAGTAGATACCTAGAACAATTTGATTTTAAATCCCCAAATAATCTCCTATAAGATTCCTCCTTATAGTATAAAGTATAGATTCACTCTCTGACTACATCTTTTTAAATTAGGCAATATATTAAAAAAAAAATGTTAAGCCACAAGGAGCCAATAAAAATGCTGTATCACTTTGTTGGAGACTTTTTCAAAGGAACCAACTTTAACATGTTTTAAAAAAATGTAGAAACATACTCCTGAATTGACCTTGTCTTAAAAATATTTATATGGTTTTAGTAATATCTGAAGAAAGCTTTATTTTTGGTAGAATAATCTATAACCATTGGTTTTGGGAACTTGTTAAAATGTCCTGAGACAATATTGTGCCATTATGGAAAATTTCACCTCGTATGGAGGTGAGTGGGATACGTTGTAGCAATTTTGTCATCGTAATTTCCTTTTGATCTTTACAGTTTATTGAAGAAAATTTTAATTTTAAAAATTCTGACTTGTTCTGTAATAGTAATCTTTGCCTCTTCTTTAAATGGTTTCTCTAAAATGTCAATAATAATGCCATCCATGGTGTACCAGGGCATATCAGACAGAATTTTGGCTAATTACTGTGGGAAATAATAAATACAATTGGAATAAAATATATCATGTGTGCACACAAAAAGTTAACTAAAAAGATTAAACAAAGAGAGCACACAATGTCCATTACGAAATCCTGGATCCATTTGGATCTGGCACTTATATGTATGTGCAAGCCTGGAGCAAATACAAACAAACAAATACATGTATGGGCCTAAGGAGCTTCAGGTTAAGCATTACAGTAAAAGCTTAATCTCCCTCGTAGGTTCATGCTACAGAGTAACGTCACGAGTAGAGCTGTCTTGATCATTTTCATGAACTCCATTGATAAAATTATGTATTACTGGAATGCATTTTTGCTGACTACAGTCCTTGAGTTAAATGTCTACCTTTTCAAGGTGGAATTTTAATGTGGGAATGTTCTATATATTATATACTGCTCAAAAAAATAAAGGGAACATTTCACTTTAATTTTGTGTGTGGCTCCAAATCCAGGCCTCCATTGGTTAATAAATTTGATTTCCATTGATGATTTTTGTGTGATTTTGTTGTCAGCACATTCAACTTTGTACAGAACAAAGTATTCAATGAGAATATTTCATTCATTCAGATCTAGGATGTGTTATTTGAGTGTTCCCTTTATTTTTTTGAGCAGTGTATAAGAATATTGGAAATACTTTTGCTGACAATCAAAAATGACAAGGGACAGATCTACTGTGCAACAAACAAGGATTGGTACCAAGTTGTCCCTCAACCACATCCTTTTTGTAGCCACCAATAAGCTTCTTAACGAATTCTAGTTGGATATTTAACCCCTTCTTCCTGCTAGAATTGGTAGAGCTCATTTAAATTGACCAGTTCCGGAAAGGGTTTTAATCAAACATTTTTAGTAAGGTGTAAGTGGGAGTCTTGTCTAATAGACGGATTTGTCTACTCCAAAATCAGTTTTGATGTGTATTTGAAACCGTTGTTTTGTTGAAACACCAAATTTGATAGAACTTTTAGGCATCTGATCCAAACTGTCACTCTGAAAAGAGAGAAAATTGATGCTGGGATCAGAAAAACCTGGAGTGAACTGGAATGTGCACATAGGTTTCACATTACAATAGACAAAAGGCATCTAAAAAGGAACACGTCCCTCCACCAAAATTAATTTACACACCTTCTGAAGAAACTGCTTTGACCAGACAAGATACGTGTCTGTTCTTTCAAACTAATAAATGTTACCAACCATAATGATTGTAGCTTTATGCTGTGGGGCTGTTTTCCTGCCTGTCGTACAAGTCCATTGCTCCTTTCAATTTAACAACTTGAACCAAACTAGGGTCCAAGTATCACAGCAATAGTATGGAATATCATATCAAATGCATTGCATGGTAGTACGGTTTAATTTAAAAAAAGAAAAAATGTCATGTTTTTCCTCGTCCACATCACTTTTTATTTCTCCCTGGACTGAAAGTTTCCATGCCTAAAACCACAACATGTGTTGCATGTAAAGCTGTTTTAATCACGTCAGTTTAAATCTTCAGTACAACACATCTCACAAATATCAAAAGCTGACAATCATACACAAAACGTAATCCTGACTAAGAGTAGACCAAGATTAGCAAACATTAATGGTCTACACTTTTATTTTTAAAGGTGTGGAGACAAAAAAACAAATGACTGCAAACTGTTCTGCATCTGCACAGCATTCACCTTCGCCAGCAGAACTTTTCCTGCTGCTATATCAGGCCTCTATCAGTTCAGGGAAGTGACAGAAGGATTAGTTAAAGGGGGACAAGTAAGGAAGAGAGATCCCATGCTTCTGAGTTTGATTTACGTCGACTGGAGCTAATTAATATCTCTGAACTCTAAGACCTGCGCGTGCCTCTTCTCCTCTCTGTCTCTTTGACTTTGCACTTCAGGGCACGTAGCAAATATTTCAGAGAGAAGGAAGACTGGTTTATGTTGAGAACACACAGTGAAAAGGCCTGGCTGCTGAGAGTGGTTTTGCTGAGGGAGGACGGCCAGACAGGCAGAGCTGCATTTTAGCTATGAACATTCCACTATTGCTGTATTGCATGTGCCTTGAGCTTATGAAACCCAGCAAAACACTTTAAACAAATGGCCAAAACCTCTCTGTTCTTACTGTTTCTACAGAGAATTACAAAAGTACTTGTATCTGATAAATCGACACAAGGTTTCGCAGTATTGAGAAGTAAATGGGAAATGATTCAAGATTCTCTTATTTGCTTATCTAATAAAACATTTTAAGAGTGGCGTGAATTTGCATTCAATCAACACTTTAAAGACTCCTCTTTCATTGGAGTCACAGATGCAAATGCAGGTGCTACAGGGTATGTCTCTATTAGACAAATAGACATAGATAGCAAAATCACATCAACTCAGATAAACAGCTCTGTCCAAATCTGACACTATCAGAGTTAGATTTGGACAGATTTGTTGAATCTTAGACAACTATATGATGCATTAATATACAAACAGATAGGAGGTTAACTTCCTAAGGAGGAGCTGTAGACCAATTAGCAGTTTCTTGTGCTTCCCAGAGATAAGTTATTGGACACTTTTAGCTCATCAATGTATTGCTGATCATGCAAACTCTGGAATATGGCTCACTGCCAAAGAAACTTTTATCATGAAGGCAATAAACTACCAAGGTTAAAACAACATCCTGTGCAACATCAACAGATGCTGAGAAACTTAGTTACTACAGTAAATGTGTTGTTAACAATCTCCTTTTTAAAAAAAAAAATGAATAATTTGCTAAGAAAAGTTATCTCGTTAAGCTGAGCAGAAACATGAAGCTTTCGTGCTACGCCAAGACAAAACACTGCCTCTTATGAGGAACACAGCAGACCTTCAACTGGATTCCCAACAATTCAAGTACAAAGTCTATTTTTGGTCAGAGAATACAAAATAAGCCAATAGGCAGAGATGCTTAGTGATCAAAGAGAGGCCATTGTCTGCTTGGCTGGGCTTAATCATCTACAAAAAGCACACAGATTCATTCTCAGCAATCCAAAGCTTGTGCTCAAGCATCTGCGACATCTCAGAATACTAATGCATGTTTCAGAGATTCTTTTTTGTTTGTTTGTGGACTTTCTGTGCTCTGCAGACTGAGCATGCAGCATTTGGTAAAATCAGTCCTACTTTAAAATGAAACACCTGATCATAGTTTTTTTTATTATTTTTTTTTTTTAGATTAGAAAGACAAACATTGTGATATAACTACAACAATGTTTTTGTTTTCTGGTTAGCTTGACAAGTTAAGTTTCTCACTGTTTTAACAAGCCTCAGAATGCCAGATGCACCCTCACAGTTTAGCGTTTAGAACAAATGATCCGTTTTACGCGGAGAGCCAGTAAATAAGAAGTCTGTGATCCCTGAGTGCTGCAGCTTTCTTCTCTGCAAACACCTGGCACACTCCAGAGTTTCCATCAAATGAATACGATACAACTCATTTTGGTGCAATTTTGTCATCCTGTGAAAGCATGCACTCACTTCCAAATGCATTTGAACAAACACGACAAATGCATACAATCAGACTCGTGTTAGCTAAAAACAGAATAAAGTCATGTGTCTCTAGCCAGTCACAATCAGGATTCTGACTGATCCACAAACAAACAGCCAACTTTTCTCAAACATATCATTACAAATCATCCGAACACGAAAGCAAGGAAGCACAACCTCAGTCAAATCTGCACTTATTGGCTCAGTTAGAGCAGGAGAGTGAACAGGAGGCATGGGATGTGAAGGTGACTGAAAGCTTCACACTTATCTGATATTATTCCATGCATCAAGTTTGTAACAAAAGGTTTAGACGTTAATTTATCAACATTTGTTATATTTTTCTTCGAATAACACCTGCAGCCCAAAAAGATGCACAAAAGCATTAAAACTGCATCTATTATTAGACTGTACCTCCATCTTCCCCCTCCATTTTCTCCCAGTGAGAAAAAAAAAGATGCAATATGGGGGAAGACAGCAAATGTAACTATGGCAGAGCTGTTTGAGAGAGAGAGTAGAGCTTGTTTAGGGTTTTACGCAAGGAAACAATATGTGCACATGCATTTAAAATACTGAATTTCATTAATATGAAAAAGCTGCACCGACTGCAAGGGTTCTCAGGTAAAAGAAATGACTGGCATAGTGTGTTATTCTGCAAACAGCAGGTATTAGTCACATCCCCACTGGTATTAAGAGCCTTTTCCCCCGATGGCTAAATATCTGACGGAGCAGACAAAACCTGCACCGGAGCATCAATGCTTGACTGGTTACACACACACACACACACACACACGCACACCACATTCGAGCATACACACACACGAACAAATACACACGCCTGAGCCTACAAATCCATCTGTGCAATTATACTTGTGCAACTGCGTTCCAACCAATCATGCACAATGTTTGCAGTGTGACAGAGCCTGCGAGGGGGAAAACGACAGGTCTGATGGGAAAGATGGACACAAGGATGTAAAGCACCACCTTGCCAGCCTCCTGAGAGAGAACATCAGTACCTTGCGTCTGCGGTCTCTGGATCGATTCCTCTTTTTGATCTTCTCCTCCTCCTTCTCCCGCTGCTCCTGGGCGGCGGCCTCTGCGAGGTCCTTGGTCTTGCGGAGCTGCTTGGCAGCTTGCGCCATGGTGCCGCTGCTGCTACTGCTGCTGCTGCTGCTTCTGCTCCAGTCACCGTCGCTCCAGCCCTCCTCACGTTTGGGATCCCTCCAGCCGTCCCTGTTTCCTCCTGTCCCCCGAGCTTACCCCGTCACTTACCACCACCTCCTCGTCTCTGGCCGCCACGGCATGGGTGCGTGTGACGAGGTGACCGGATATGTTTCTGTGTATGCAGATAATGTTGATCCTGCAGCAGCTACAAGACAGCTCCTCCAACCCCCCGCCCCAGCCTCCACAAAAGGAGACGATGCTACAGCTAGTGGTGCTGATGCTGCTGCCTCATCCACTCAGCTACAGCACCGCACTGAACTGAGCTGCCTCCCCTCCCCCTGCTTTCTTCTCTGCCTTCCTCCCTTCTCTCCTCTCTCCTCCCTTCTGCTTGCGGAGACCAGTCACGCAGTTTTATGTTCAGCAGCGCTGTGGGGATCCTGCTGCAGAGCTCTCTCCTTTCTGTCTGTCAAGCATCCTTCTACTCAAGCCGCTCCGCGTCTTTTCTTTCTGTGTGAGACGCATCTTGTACATGAGTTGTTGCTGCACATTGCATAAGTGAGGTACAAAGGGAAAAGGGCGCCAAAGACACGGAATGTCTCCAAATGCTCTCACGTCTTCCCCGACTCTGACTGTGGCACCTCCTTCCTGGGAACAGATGGAGAGAGGGGGGAAAAAATGCATGAAATAGGTGCACAACACACATTAGGTGACAGAATACAGTATTTATCTTAAGTAGCTTGGTCATGCGTTGAATGTCATATGTTGTGTCGGCATGGAAACAATGTCAGGTTGGTTTTACCACGTTTTTGTGTGAGAGAAATGAAAAGAGGGAGAAAAAAAAGCAACATGAACTGGTCATTAAAATTGCATGTCTTCCCTCTCCCTTTTTGTTCCAACCCTTACCGTCACATCAGAAATGCCCACATGGATGTTTGATGTTGGAGTTCAGTGGCCGACATGCAAAGAAATGAATAAACAGAGAGTAGCTGGCACAGATTTCAATATTTGACAGATAATTATTCACAAAAATGAACATTTAAAGTTCATCTCCAATAAATTCTTTTTTTTTTCATCTGACAAAACAAGGATCTGTAAAGACTGTACATTTCTATTAAAGGTAACAATAGTTTATTAAATCACATAAAGTCTGGGCCTCCCTTCTTAAGCAACCCGACTCTGGATAAGCAGAAGAAAATGGATTGATGGATGGATGGATGGATGGATGGATGGATGGATGGATGGATGGATGGATGGATGGATGGATGGATGGATGGATGGAATGGAACCAATGTTCATTTTATTTTTTCAGATGGCATAAAGATGAGACATTTAACAAACTCTTTAAAAATTTCATGAAGCAAAATTTATTGACCACTGCTTTGAGTACATGAATACTAATTGCCTCAGCAGCTTAAAATAGAATGGGGCTAAAATGTGTCTAATGATTAATTAAAGTAATTGTTATAATGTTGAACAAGCAGCATCTTTGGCCCCATTCATTTTAGCTGTGTTTATTGATGACTTGCTATAAAAACATAAGCAGTCAGGCCTGTTATATATGTTATATGCCTGATGAATTTGTTGTCATATTAAGATAATATTAACTTATTCCACTTCACCCTGCCAGGTCTATATAGCATTTTGAAAATATGTAAGGAATTTGAATATGAATACTGTATCATCTTAATGATCAGTAATATTTTATTAGTGCTCCATGGTAACACCCATACGTTCAAGGTGGTGAGTCTCCGTCATGATGTGTTTTTTGTTGGTAGACTCAAATGCAGACAGGCAGAGATGTGAAGTAACACCCAGTTTAATGAGCTCGTTACATCAATCAACCCCAAAGACTTAAAATACAAAGCCAAACAGAATTAGAGCTAAAAACTGCTACATAACCTAGCATTGTTTTTTGTTTTTCCACGGTAATGTTGCATTTTAAGCATAAAGGAACAATTCTGATGTTTGGAGTTTGCTGCTGAACATTCAAAGAGAAGTTGCATTGTCATGATTCAGCCTTTTAAGATTTTATTCACAAAAAAAAATGTGTCAGGAAAGATTTTGCTAAATCACAGTGTTGCACTGTCACCGGAAAGGGTTATGTTTAGGAACACAGAGGTGCTTTGTTCATCTCCAGCACGTCATGCTCTACACCTTTAAGTACGAAAGGGGTTCCAGTCGATGATGTACTGCTGTTTGAAACTTGACGGTGGCAACAGCTTTTGCATTATGACATTATTTGTATTACTGCACCACCTGGTGGCCAAAAGCTGTTGTTACTCTCACTGTGCTTTTATTTCCAAACATAAAAGACTGCTCAGGTTTTTAATGAATCTTTAACTTCTGTGTAGCTTCTTTATAAAATGTGTTATTTTGTAATATTTACTGTAATTTTATCAGCTGTGATGAGAGATTTGAATGAAGAGATGTTTTTTTTATTAACAGTGTGATTGGATTTGTAATGCCATTTTATTTGTAGTATTACATTATGTGTCCTAAGTTCATATAAACAACATAAAATCATTTATTTTATATACATTTATTTTTGACAGTGTGATGTTATTTTACCAAACTTTTCAAAACATTTTCTCTTTTTGGCATCACTGATTCTTTCATACCTAGATCTCATTAGTTAAATTTATATTTCTTCTTTGCACAAATATTACATCCTATGTTAAAAATGTCTCTGAAATGTCCTAAAACTCCTTCCCACCACCCTTACCTTTCTGTCATATGCCATTTGGCCTCACTCCAAAACACACAGAGTGTCCTGAAGTGTTTGTCCTTGACGATGACGTGTGCTTACCTCAGCACTAAACGCGCTGGGACTCAGCCAGTTTCGCTCTGGACAATGTAAAGTGCAAAAAGTAGATTGAAAAGCTCCGGTCCCTGCAACAAGGGACATATTGTCCCCTTCACCTTGATTTAGACTTTCTATTTTTGATATTTTCAAATTAATTAAAATGTGTTTGTCTATTTACTTATGCATTAATTACTGAATTTGCTTGAGAGTGTCAGATTTGGAGAAGTATATATATATAATAGTATTATAAAGCTTTTGAAAGCTTTAAAATGTACAGTGAAAAACATGTTTGTTGTTTTGTCAGAGTAAAAAAAATATTTCGAAAACATGAGGAACTCTCTTTAGACATTTTCTGGTTTTCGCTTGCTTTATTTTTGTTTTTATTCAGGATTATGTTCATATTAGTTCACCTTTACAAGGGAACATGTGCCAGATTAAAAACAAAAGAAAACATGTTCTCCTCCTTCATATATTATGATTCTTCACTTTAATACACTCTTAATTTGCTGCCAATACATGTGACATCCTAGTTACTCTTTTATTTAGAAGAGGTTAAAATCATGTGTTTCTTTTTTGTTTGTTTATTTCTTCTATTCTTATTAGTGGGATAAGAATAGACAGGCTGCTTCCGTCAGTCCATGCACTGACATACTTTAAACTGTAGGGGGCAGCAAAGTTTTAATGTTCATATTGTGAAAAAATGATCAACCACTGCCCTTTACAGGGCATATTTTAAAATGTTTGCAACAAAACTCTGTCTCTGCTCTGTTTCTGTGGAAGCCCCTGGATTCCGACTTAAGCTGTGCTGAAATTCACAAATATACAGAACAATTAAGTAATGATTTATTTCTAGTGTATAGCATTGAGGCATAATTGTAATAAAAAGCACTTTAATCTTCTAAACATTTCAGCTGTTGAACCACTGCGTTTTTATTCTTAAAGAAATTTGTCCTGTGAAATGAATGGTGCATTTTTTCCAGTTTTATTTATTTTTAAAGGCTTATACATATCTTACCAAAAGACCAGTGGAAAAATGCATTTTAACAGAATTTACCTAATTTGTTTTCTTACATTATTAAATTAATGTTTTGGAAATTAAATTTCTCCCCACCCCGCCAAAAATAAATATTTTTGTCAACAAGTAACCTTTTTTCCTTTTTCTGTTGTATGATTTATATATGTGATTTTGTCAAGTGGAATATTTCAAATATATACATTCAGATAGATAAATAGATAGACAGACAGACAAACTGGCAGCACAAGGATCCATAAATAACTTACATTAACATAAATTAAATAATTCTTAGTCTACTTTTTACTTCTTAATCAATTATTTTTAGAAATTGCTCCATCATTGGTGAAATCCTTGAACTGTCTGGTGGAGCTTTTTTGTGAAGCCTTCAGACAACTCAGAATTGTTCCCACACATCTGAAAGACAGAAATCATTGTCTAAATTCATTTATGGCTTCAGGAAAAAAAAAAGTGTTCTAATTAAAATTATTTCTGCACATGAGCGTCCCTCCATTAGGAACCATTGATCACTGGAGCAGAGCGTGCCAGACGCACTCTGTGAGAATCAAAGTGCTTTGGGGGGTGAAATGCATTTGGCAGTCACCCAACAAATTATCTCAGAGTCACCCATGCTGAAGCCAAGGCATCACAGTACTGCAGACCCTCGTCCTGCCCAGCAGAGGAATAATGAAAACTTTCTCTCTTTCTGTCCTGAATAGCTGATGGAAAGACTTGCACACACAGGAAATCATTCCTGGTTTTAATGCAGACTCCTTTTTTATTGCCAAAACCTTTTCAGGAAGCTCAGCTTGCATATTCATCAACTTTATTGTATTTCCCCTTAAAGAGACGCCATCCAGCACCGCATAGGCATCTTGTGATGGTTTTCGAAGACAAAAATGAAAGTCAAATGAGGTGATTATCTCTAAAACAGTCAATAAGAGTCGTAAGAGCTATGCCTTTGTTTCCTTTGGTGCTGCAGGAGTGCCTCATTCAACCTGCCAGGAATCTTGCTGACCTCTGAGGCTTGGATTACCTGGCAACGCCCTGAGAGAGCAACTCACAAGCACTTGAGGACAAGACCCGCATTGCTGCCAATCAATACTAATCTATAGTGCCTTGTATCTCCTCTCTCTCCTCCTTTTGAATTTTACAAGAGCTAGATTACAGTAAATGTGTTTGCCATGCAGTGTTTCAGCAAACTTCAGTGTTCCATAGATTAGCAGGTGCTGCAGAGATGCCAGGAGTCTGGTCCTGTTCCAGTCGCACAGTCTGACAGAGTGGGCGTCTCTCCTTACTGCAGCTGTAACCTTCAACTTATGTCAGATTGTGTTGTGATGGAGCAACACGAATGAGAAATTATATTGAGATGTGATGTGGAAATGATGGATAGGACGGGTCAAGGCAGATAAAGTCATAATTTAGTGGGACAGAATATAACGGTAGTCTAATGAAGAAAAATTGTGCTTTAGCAACATTCACGGGCCTTTTAATGGTCCTAGAGCTTAATTATATTTGAATCCATACTTTGACTAGGCCATTTAAGAAAAGTAACAAAGCATCCCCAAAATATATGTTGGTAATTTGTTATTTTTCCTGAAAAACTGTAGCTATAGCTTTTAGTCCAGATGTACTCCATATGCCTATCTCCTACTTACTGTTGAGCTATGAACACTGGTGTTATCAGATGCAAGTGAGGTCTGTAGTGCTTTTGATGTTATTCTGGATCCTCATGCATGAACCAGATGTGGAGTAATTTAGGTAAGCCAGTCAGCTCACCACTGTTCTATGTTTTCCCCATTTGTGGATAATGCTTCTCACTAGGTGTTTTCCCAAAATTTCCAAAGTTTCCATCAAATAAGAAATGCAATTAAAGTCACAGGTGAAACACGCAATGTCAATAAAACACATGCCACGCCATCATCCTCATACCACTTCCTGTCATCTTTGTCTTTTCCACCAGTAGTAACATGACTTGATCAAGTGACTCATGCGATACAAAAAAAGTGTTTCCATTGAAGTTTTGCAAAATACTAATTTCGATACAGCCAAAAACCACCTCACCTAGGGTAAAAACTTTTTATGGAAGAACGTAGTTTTTTTTTTTTTTTTTTCAAAATTAGCATGGCCATTTTATTTTTCATAATTCCAGTTTTAAAGAAAAACATTGCTATTTGATATATCAAATGTACTGCATCAGACTCAACAGTCAGTCCAGCAAGCTGACGCATAAGATTTTTATATTTTTGCCATGTGTTGTATTATGTAGGAAATTATTGATCTTTGATGATTCAGCAAAATATGTACTTTTTTTATTCTCAGAACCAGAAGGTGTTTAGGCTATACTGAGTATCAGTAGGTTATAAAAGACATGTAAAATGCTGGATTTTGAAAATGTTGCTAAACAGAGGATTTGTACCAATCTGGTGACCATGACAGCTTTAAGTATAGACACCACCAAGAAGTTCTGCTCATGGATTGCTTGCTTTTGATATAGAATACAACTTTGTAGATGCTCCAGTCTGAATATCAAAATTTAAGATATGACTCCAAACACATATTCAATACTAAATTAAATTACTGTAAAACATCTTGGTGTATTGGAAAAATGCTAAAGCAATACAAATTGTACGTTTATTTTTAAGCGACATTACATAGACTTCAGCTCTCAGTTGCTTTATTTTTGCAATCAGTGTTAGTTTAAAAACTGCTGAGATTTTTCCTATTTTTTTTTTCTGTGAGGCTTTGATTAACTCCATACATACGATGCTACCTCCATGAAGCATCGTCATCAAGCATCCGACTCTTCCTTACTCTCTGATGGCCTCATCCGTCTTCTAAGATAAAATCTAAGCTTTTGGTCTCGCTTTTCAATTATTCTCAGAGGCCCAAAACCATGGTTTATTGCTTGCTTAAAAAAAACAAAAAAACATCTATCCCACTTAGAATTTACAGACAGCTGGGTGATGTAATGTGGGAGGAGATGTTCACTTGGGCTCCTTCAGTTTACCTGCAGTAATGACAAGGATGCCATAAAAAAAAGGAAACATATGCAATGGTTTTTTCAATGTTTCCTTTTACTTGAGGGAAAAAGAACAGCTTTTTTTTAGGGAGTGGGAGGATTGAAGTGAAATGACCTGCTGGAGCTGCAGGACTTTTTCAGATTCATTTCCAAAAAACCTTTAAACACACATCTCCCTTATGTCTGAGGCAGTACCCTGATTGATTCAACTAAAAAAAAAAAAAAACAGGTCCCAGCAACATTCTTTCTTCAACTACAACACGATAAACTGCCAACATGTAAAACCCGTCCCGTTGCCTCCTCACTGTCTCACTGCAGAGACAGAAAGGAGCTGCACTGCAGCAACGGGGCGTTGGCTCGGTACATGGAGGGAAGCAAGAAAAAAAAAAAAAACAGAGGAGAGGGAAGGCGAGGCAGCATGTAAAATGTCACTGCAAGCAAAAACTGATCATCCCGTTTTAACAGTTTCTTTCAGATGACTTGGTTTTATCATCTAAACACACTTCGATCACAATATAAGGTTAATCTTAACTCTAACATAATCGAAATAAATATTTAGATTATCTGTGAAAAATATGTGAAACACTAATAACACCATCAAAAATAAAGCAAGGTAATAGAGCAATAGATCACTGTATAACTGTGAAAGCTGGTTTATGCTGCAAAACATGCAGTTTTTAAAAGTACTCATTTTCTTACTTTTATTTCTTGCATTTTGTTTTTTAAATTAAATGTTTCTAGTTAGACTAAGAATCAATATCCTCCTTATTTGCTGCCTAAAAAGGTTAGTATGGATTGTGGAATAACTGACTACAAATGTAAGCCACAGTTTCAGTCAGCTGCTGAAATCCACTAATCATCAGACATGGATATAATATCAATTTTTCCACTTTAATAATGAATTGAAATTACTCTGCTTTCACAGAGAACCTAAAGAAACAAGTTTAAAGGATTTGTAAAGAAATAATCAGTTTCAAAAGTTTTGAGTACTCTTTATCACTCTCAAGTGTTTCACAGTATTCTGTTATGTAATCTCTTTCAGCATCTCTTTTTCATTTCTCATCTATTTATTCATTTCTCTCTGGCTCTCCTTTACATCGAGGAAAAAGTGCTATGTCTGCAGGGCATTTCTTTCCCTTTCTCCGTGCTGCAGAAGATGACAATAATGCTGCTTTGCTAGCGAGATAACCTTGTTTTCTCTAAAAAAAACAAAAAAAAACCCATGCACATGACAAAAAGAGATGGAAAAAAAGTCAGGAAAACTGCGTCAAAACGGGAAAAAAAAACTGAAAAATGTATTAGAAAAGAAGGAAGACTTAAATTATTAACATTCAGACATATAGAAAATATCAAAGAAGGTACTGGCTTGAGAGCTATCTTTGAGAAATTATGTCTCCTTTAGTTCTACAATAGTGTGCTAAAATATTCAGTGATTGACATATTTTTCTGGTCTTTTCTGTCACTTACTTTCAGATTTTCATCTTCTAGTTTGGTACAGTTTCATATGAAATGTTTCCTTTTATGCAGCATAAACAGAGAATTGAACATTGTTAAAAAAATAATGCTTTTAATACTAATTTTAAAAAGCTGAAGCATTAAAGTTCTGGAAGACAATTCTGTCTCCTCAATGTTTGAGTAATTCAACTCAATTAAAAATACTTTGTTATTCCAAAAGGGAAATTAAAAGAAGTAACAGCACTAACTGATGTAAGAAGAATGATTCAAGTAAAGCTATATATTAATGTTGTGTCTGTGTCCATTACATCAGTCTGATGGATCATATCAAATTCTGCTGCAATTTACAAAAGAAAAGCAGAGCAATTTGGATCTGACAGTAATCTGTAAAATGTCAAGTTCAACACAAGCTAAAATAAATCCATTGTTATCCCAACGGTACTCTATGATGGAGTGGTTCAGTGGTATGAGTAATACGCTACATCAGTGGTTCCCAAACTTTTTCTTCTGCGCCCCCCCCAGAGGTTTCCAAACATTTTCTGCGCCCCCCCTATGGATTACAAATGGCTGTCTGGTTGAAACGACGCGTGTGGGGGGGGCATCGACTTTTTTGGGGGCAAAATGAATGCACGTAGCTGAAAATGCATAGACATAATATAAGCATAGACGCCTCATGGACCGCTCCGGCGCAGGAAATACGGCGGCCATCTTGGAGCGGTATACCCTCCTACTTTGCTCAATCAAAACAGCAGAAGATGCCTCAGCACTGAGGGATATTGTTGTTCTGGTCGATGGATTATTGATGTGAGGGCTCCACAGACAACATTTCACAAGTAAGATGGACACATCAATAATCCATCGACCAGAACAACCATATCCCTCACTGCTGAGGCATCTTCTGCTGTTTTGATTGAGCAAAGTAGGAGGGTATGCCGCTCCAAGCTGGCCGCCGTATTTCCTGCGCCGGAGCGGTCCATGAGGCGTCTATGCTTATATTATGTCTATGC
>NW_006800085.1:1496981-1498747 GCF_000485575.1 Poecilia formosa
GCACATTCAACTTTGTACAGAACAAAGTATTCAATGAGAATATTTCATTCATTCAGATCTAGGATGTGTTATTTGAGTGTTCCCTTTATTTTCTTGAGCAGTGTACATGAACTGTGCAGTTTGAAACTCTACCAAATCAGTGAGTTTCAGAAAATAAGAATCTATAAATAAATTGTAGGTATGACAATAAAAATCAGCTTTATGAACTAAACGAATGGCTCTTTTCTGCAGCGTGCATAATGGTTGAAGAATTGAAGTTCTGAAAGTGTTACCCCAAACTTCCATGCAATAACAGTACAGAACATGTAGGGCAGAGGAGTTTAGATGTTTTCTAGCCTTAAAAAGAACTGCAATACTTCTTTCCATTTTAGATTGGACATATTTTATGAGGTTTCCAACAGATCTTATTTTGAATCAATACTCTCAAAAACCGGATTTCAGTCACTCTCTCCACGGTCACATTATCAATTCTTATTTGTAAATCACTTTGCCCTTTACAATTACCGAATAACATAAACTTTGTTTTATCTAAATTTAATAACAATTTGTTGATATTAAACCACTCTTTCAGTAAGTCTAAATTCATTTCAAACAAAAGCTGCCGTAAATTTTCACCCGTACCAATACAAATAACAATAACAATAACAATACAAATTTTAGTATCTTGGAGGTCTTACATATATCATTTATGTATAAAATGAACAATTTTGGTCCCAATACTGAGCCTTGGGGAACACCACAAACAATGTCCAAGCATGAGGACTGGAAATCACCCAACTGCACCAATTGTTGCCTGTTGCTGTGGTAACTTTTCATCCAGTGCAAATCTACTCCTCTTAGACCATCACACTCAAGTTTCTTGATGAGTATTTCATGATTAATCGTATCAAATGCTCTTTTAAAGTCAATAATGACCTCAACAACATGTTTCTTTTTATCTAATGCACTGGTCATCTCTTCTATTAATTAAAGAACTGTGGATCTTTGTTACCTAAATCCATACTGACTTTCTTTGAGTAGTTGATGTTTACTAATAATACTCTTTCTAATCTAACAACAAATATTTTTTCCAAAATTTTGGAAAATTGTGGAAGTAATGAAACAGGCCTGTAATTTGTGAAATCATGTCTATTCCCAGATTTATGTAGTGGGATGACTTTTGCCATTGTCATTTTTTGTGGAAATATTCCTGTTTGAATTGACAGGTTATAGATATAGGTTAGCAGCCGAATAATTTCCACAATCACCTTCTTAATTATTATCATGCCAATACCATCATAGTCAGTTGACCATTTATTTACTATATCTTTGATCTCATTTTCCTCCACTGCTGTGAGAAACATGGAATCTGGATTTCTACTAACTAATATGTCATTAAGTATTTTGTGTTCAGTGAGCTGCAGGATTTCTTCAGCCAATTCAGGGCCCACACTTGCATAATATTTATTAAAATTATGAACTATCTCTTCCATGCTATTTAAATTTTTATCTCCAATGTTTGTAAACATTTCCTCAAGTAGTTTTAGTTCAGGAAAACTAATATGCCTGAAGTTTTTTCTAATAACACTGTTTAAATTATTCCAGATATCTTTAATATTATTTTTATGTCTATCCAACTGTTTAAATAATCATGTTTTGCTCTTCTTAAAATAGCATTAGTTATATATTGATTAATATACTATATATGCACACCAGTGTACCAGTGTGTAAAGTATATTAATGAATATATAACTAATTATATATATATAGATTCATATTCTATATTA
>NW_006800085.1:1499383-1501141 GCF_000485575.1 Poecilia formosa
AACATAACAATAAAAAATAAAAACTTACATTTAAAAACAAACAAACATACAATTTAAAACTAGATTTCGCTGGAGTTGAAAGCCAAGTACAATAGATGGGTTTTAAGACAAGCTTTTAAAGTGAACAGTGAAGGGGCCTCTCTAACCTGCAAAGTCAAGTTGTTCCATAACTTAGGACCCATGATAGAGAAAACCCTGAGCTTCCTTCTTGATCTTGACAGATTATATTAACCTATATGTATACATATATATATACACATGTAGAAAGACAACATATAGAAAAAATAACAACCAAAAATAATCACAACAGTAAAGAAAAATTTGAAATAAAAATGAAAAGCACCAGTAACACAAACAAAAAAACGCCAATAACACAAGATATTCCGATATATTTTTGAGAAATGACCCAATTTTTGTCTTCTTCACCAGATCTTTGGAGCAAACTTCCCCATCCGGAGAAGTTTGCTCTTTTGGGCACTCGTTCCCTTGGGCAATGGGCACAACTGTCTCCTTCACACTGATAAAATTGGCATAGTTTTTCCTCCATACTTTTCCATAAGGAAGTACACAAACAACACATAGAAAAAATAACAGACACAAATAATCACGATAGTAAACAGAAACTAGAACTAAAAATGAACAGCACGTGCAACACAAACCAACAAATAACAATAACAAAAGTCCCCATATTGTTTTCAGAAAACACACAATTTCTGTTTCTGTTTTCTTGATAACTTCTTCCCCAGCCGGGGAAGTTTGTTTCTCAGTTGAGGAACAATCCTGATGAACCTCCCCAGCCGGGGAGGGTTCGAAAAGCAAGGTGTCACAAGCATCGCACTGTGAGAAGCAAGCTTCCCCAGCCGGGGGAGCTTGCCTCTCAGTTGAGCATTCCTGACGAACCTCCCCAGCCGGGGAGGGTTCGAACAGAAATGCGTCAAAAGCATCGTAATGTGACTCGGTGCTCTCTTTCCTCGCGCTACTTTCGGCTGAATTGTTACCAGGGGAAACTTTATCACAAAGCTTCTTCATCCCAGTTGTAGCTAAGTAGCCAATGGCAAAACTCAGATGAAAAATCATGTTGGCTAATTGTCCACCGTACTAGAAATCCTAGGTAGAGTGTTGGCTTTCAAGGAGCTGATTCTAGATGAAGTGATGTGTTGAAATACAAGCATTCACAACCTCAGAAGTTCTTTGATCTTTTTACCACATCACAGATGAGGTCATAGGTACAATGAGGTCACTGTAGTTCTTGCTTCTCCTCGTTGCTATGGAAACGATCAGATCAGTTCTGCATAACCCAAACTACTGATCCTTTGCAACTGCTTCACTTAATCATTCGAGGTGCCACGATGGAGGTCGGAAGTGAGGGATTGGAGTATTGAACAGAGCAACAAATAGTTCTTCAAAGTTGTTTGGAGTCGGTGTGTTTTTTTAATTATTAAAAAAAAATTAATAGCTACGATGGCTGCTTGAATGAGGTTTCCAGCAAAAAGGTGTGAAAATCTGTTAAGTATTTAGCGATTTATGATTGATTAAATGTGCTGATACTTCATTCTAACAGCACCGAGTGGAGCGGGCCACTCCAAGATGGCGGCTCTACGTGATGTCAGCAACAATAGGCCAGAGCGCTCCATGAGGCGTCTATTGTTTATGCCTGTGGTTTCTTTGCTAGCTCTTTGGACATTTCCTGCTCTATTATTCAGCTCGTAGCGGGTTCTGGTCTTGGTTCTAATAGTTCATGTCGTGAAAACAAAAAAA
>NW_006800085.1:1502358-1523188 GCF_000485575.1 Poecilia formosa
CGCCCCCCCTAGGGGGGGCGCCGCACAGTTTGGGAACCTCTGCGCTACATGATGGCATGAAACCTGATCTAATGTGTGTTTCTAAATATCGATGAGATATGTACGGCCGTAGTTCAGTCTCTTAGTGACGTCAGGTTGGAACTATAAGGGAAATGTAAACGTGCATAATGCAAGATGGGACAAAGCAAGTGAGTGGATGTAGTACAAATTCACAAACGCAATGTGTACATTGCACAGTTCAAAAAGTTTCATTGAAAAACGCATAGTAATTACGAGGAACTATAACCCCTTACAAAAGTATTCCTTTTGAACCATTTCACATTTAGTCAGGTTAAGGTACAAACGCCACTTGCTTTTTGGGGATTTTATTTGGAACATACACCTGAAGTGGATCATAACTATGAAACAGTGGAAATAATATGGGCATTTCAAATTGTCTTACCAAAACGAAAACAAAACAAAACAAAACAAAACAAAGAAACAGAATATTGTGTGCAAATCAGTTCTACTCTAATCAATGATGAACATGAAAAAAAAAAAAAAAAACCTCTTAGACAGTAAAGGACTTCGTATTAGTTTCTCTCATACAAAAGCTCAATAATGAACATTGAAGTTTGAGATAGTAATACAACACAATGTAAAAACCTTAAAGGTTTATGAATACTTCTGCAAGGCAATGAATATTAATTTTATGTAGCCTTTTACATAGAGGGTCGCAGGGAAACTATAAGTCAATCAGGCAACAAGGGGTCTTGAGTTCATCAAAATTAATCTAAAATGCATGCAATCTTTACATACAAAGGGCAGATGAGCCAAGATTGGAACTGGAGGCCATTTCACTGCAGGGAGGAGAGTTAACTGCAATACCACAGAGCAACTTACATTTAAATAACATCATTTATCTTTGAAGAGTTAGTACAAACAGGGGCAAGAGTAAAACAGAAGAAAAAAGATGTAAATGTTTTGTGGTATATTTAGAAAAGAAACTTTATGCTTTATGAAAAGTACTTCACATCTTTCATACTGCAGTCTTTTCATCTACCTCTCCATCCTCAGAGGAAACCCAATATGCTGATGAAGGCTTGCCTCATGTGGCTGAGACGAAGCATTTTAGCACATCAGAGCCATCGGAGTAAGTCAGCCAGGGGAGAATGTCAGCTTCTGACAGTTTCCTTTTGTTTTTCTCTCACTGAGGGTGAGAGTATAGCATGAGTCTCTCAAAGGAAAGGCCAAATCTCTTGTCATGCTTTTTTAGATATTCTGCTGCACTGTTTATTTGACCGTTTTATCGCTTGGAAACCTGTAATAAATGCAAACATAAATGTCTATCACTGTCAAAAAATAAGGGGGCAAGCAAATATGTAATTCAAAAAGATTATTATTATTATTATTATTATTATTATTATTATTATTTATTTATTTTTTTTTACCAGGTTGTGGTGCAGATGTTAATTTTTTTTCTTGCAAAGCTATGACTGTCTCCGTCTAGGCCTTTTAAAGGGATTGCATTAACACTAGAGTGGGCTGCTTTCTCTATTACAGGTCATTCAGTCCTTGTATAGCCAAAATCCCAAGTTCTCAGTGGAGTTCTTAACTTGTTACCAATGTGTATTGATCTCCTTCATACCGATCTACTCTCATCATGCCTTTTAGTGGTACTTATGTACAGAATGTCAAGGCATACACCCTAGCGGAACAAGTCGAGTCGGGCCGGGGTGTGGGGCTAATAACAGGGCCCTATATACACAAATACAAAAGCTCATGATAATATAACTTTACAACATAGACATGCCCGCAACAGCGGAGCTTACAAGTTTCACAACCACAGAGAGCGACTATGTCATTTCTGAAATCCATCAGACAACAAACCAAGAGAACAACAGAAACATGAGGCTACTGGTCACTAGTGATGAAACAACACAAATTAAAATCAGTTCAGACCCACGGATAGGATCGGACCATTTTGACACTTGATCAATTTCAACTCAGAGCCTGTAGCAGCTAGCTACTGCTGAAGCTAGGTTTATTGTTGACGCGTTGAACCGAGCACGCAGCAGCGCGTGTTGAAGCGGACAGGCAGAGGCACGCGCCGCATCCGCGAGCTCCTCTGGATGTTTGTAACTCGGCGCGGATCGCGCGCGCCGCCGTTCGCAGAAACTGGACGATGCTCTCCCAGGCGTCTCTAATGTAAACCTTAACCATAAACGCCATACTGCTCTCTTGGTTCGCTCGCGCTCAACCCGAACTGCCAAAATCCCAACTATAACTCAGCCTTCAGTCCCTGACATCACCGCTGTACCACCAACAGAAAAAAGGGATGTAAGCTAGGCGGCTGGGCTGATACAACTTACAATCAGTCTACAGTTAACTCACACTTTGTGAATAATGTCAGAGTTGCTACCTGTAACTAGCCCGGCTCCGTCGCTGGGCTGGCAGTTTTGGCGGGTCTGAATCGCTGCCAAAAAAAAGTCCGGTTCATCTCCAAGACAAAATATGTGTCCAGCTTTTGGCTTTTTCTTGCTCTCTTTTTTCCATCCTTTTCACTTTGCCGCTCCATGGAGCTCCACTCATGTTAACTTAGTCCGTAAAACTGCTCTAGCTAGTTGCCATCTGTTGCCAAGAGACCAATGAAGACGTTGGTGGACGGCTGGTGACAAGTTTTACCCAGAATACACTTGAAGACAATATTGGCTATCCTCTTGTAATTTTTAGTGTCATAAAGTCAAATGTAAGAGTAAAAATAAAGCCAGTCATGTAGCACAACATTTTATTTTATTCATTATTTTGCACCCACTATGTCGGCAACATTTTATATTATTCTACATACACCATACTCAATAGAAGAAAGCCTTCCTTCTCCAGAATTGGTTTCCTTCTGCCCCTGGGCATACACACCAATGCATTGTGTCCTGGATGACTTAGAGATTCACTTTCAGGAATGGTTTCATTTCTACCAGAAGTCCAAACCTCACCTGGAAGACAAGGATCCCAAACTACTGAAAAAAATACAGTCTTAGTAGGAACAAGGTTTTGCTGTGGGAACCTCATTACATTATAGTTTCTCCCTATTTTGGAAAGTTTTGTGATGTGGTTCAGACATATGCTAAATAGATGTTTTCTTTTGGAGATTTTCACAGTACTTCCTGCAAGAAAAAAAATGTTCGGGTAGGCCTCGGACCTTCTGATCTATTCCCCAAGAGAAAAAGTACTACCTTTGACTGTGGATCAGCAAAAAGGACTTAGATGGAAGGAAATCACCACTTCCTAATTTTGACTTTATTAAAAAGAAAAACATATATCAAATGTTATTTAAAGAGTTTATAGCATATCCTAGCAGGCCTGTCTAAAACAAACACACATGAAAATACGCATTTTGCCAGAGTACAGCAGTTTTCTGCAGGCTGCATCAATCTAATGAAATATGCAGAATTACCCGTAGCCACTGCCATTCAATAGCAGAGGTTGCGTGACTCTGAGCTTCATGACCCAAACCAAAGAGACGACTTACTCAACCGTGACCCTACTGTAGCACTGCTCATAGTAAGAACCTTACTCCAAGCAAGCTGATAAAAAAAGCTTTTGAATTTTCAATAAGATAACAGAAAAAAATAGGAGAGAACTACGAAACACTAAGCTGTAAGTACAAGTCACATTATATTCTGCTGCAGTGGGTCACTTGGCTTGCTGCTCTTATAAAACTACACTTTGCAAAGAGAAGCTGATAATCAATAAAGCTGTAGAAATAAGGATTAAAGGAGCAGTGAATATATAAATATTAAATCTGGACTCCAAAATGTAAAAAATAATTACAATCCACAGTTCACAATGAAAGTGTGAGTAGATGTGGGATCAGAGAAAAGTGGAATTTGACCATGTTGAAAAATATGAGAACTTTAACTTCAAAGAGAAGCAGCATAAAGGAGCAAACCTCGAACAGAAACATGATGTAAGGCTTCAACCGTCTCTAAGTAATTTCTATTAGGATAACAACCCATCCTTTTCATGCATTTTTAGGGAGTGATTAGTGCAAACTACAATTTTCTTTGGCAATGTAGCTGTGAGATTACCAACAGATGAACCGGTGGAGGGGAGCGTTCCACCACTCCCCTCCCAACCTGGAGTGCCTCCAGTCGGCCACTCCAGGCGGACAGTCCTCCTCTCTGTGCTGGAGGTTTGGATTTAGAAATTTTTCAGTTTCGTGCCTGTGGTAAGGCACAGACCCACCATTGGATGGGAGTTGTTTATTTGGCAAATGTGTTTCCATGTGCCCTTTCAGAGTAGTCATTCTTTTTCAGGAAAGCAAAAATCTACCTCAAGCAAGTCTAAATGTTTTTGAACATAATGCCATTTTTAATTTTGCCGTTTCCAATAACCTTTTTCTAGAGCAATGCTTCAAATGCGCATAAAAAAACATTTACAGAAACATGTTTTAGTAACAAAATGAAGTCAGGTATCTCTGTTGTTCATGACTGCGAGAAAGCATGAACACATGATGCTCATTGCAGCCAACAAAACAAGATGCTTTGGTTTTCCAGCAGCCATTGTACAATGCTAAAACCAGCTGACCAAAAGTGCTCATTTTCAAATAATGAAGTGAGCAGGGCTCCGCTTTGGAATGGCTGTTGCTGGGTAATTATCCAGTGCCCGCCGATTGGGACGTAGTAATTAGGACGTTTTTGAAACAGTTAATTTCCATTTTCACTATGAGAAGAATCTAAATGTTTACTGATGGGACCAGAGCTAAAATACTGTAACTGATTTATGTTACATCAAACAATACATCATCACCTGTCAGACCAATAACATGCTTCTTTTTCTCCCCCCCCCGCCCCCCTTTTGGCTACCTAGGCAGGTCCGAGTAGCAGATCTAATCTTTTCCATTTTTAAAAAAAATTCCCAGCAATGGAGCTCACATTACTTCAGAGACCACTAAAAGCTTCAAATGCTTTTATACCCAGGTTTGATCTATGCCCTACTGCAGGGAGTCAGAAGAGAGTGATTATGCGTTACAGTACAGTTTTGGTTCTTGTGTTGTGGAAAAATGCCTCCTTACAGATAAAGATGTCTTCTGTAAAAAATGTGTCTGCTCAAAGGTGAAGTCTAGACAGAATTTTAAACACATTTCAAGCATTTTCCTTTTATCTAGGATGATCAAATGTTATGAAGGACATGACAAAAACTAATGTAAGTGACTAGGACGAAGCATCTCAACAAAACGAAAAGCTTTTTTAGAAAAATCTGTGGCCTTGATTTGGAGTGTATGGCTATAATTACTGCTGTTGCATTTCAAACAAAAGTGTATCGCTTGCAAGCTTGTGAACCTCATGCTGGTTCTGAAATATGATGCTGGTGTGGAGGGTTAGGTGACCACAGAGACCCAAGATGTTGGACACAAGTCATACATTTTAAAAGGTTTTTCCACTAAATACTGAGGAAATAAAAAAGAAAGAACATTGGAAAAACAGTTCTCTAAAATACACTATTATTATTAGCTGCTTCGTGCAGTTAACAGAGTCAGACATCATCGTCATATAAAACCCTTTCTCTCTTATCCAAATTGCACCACACAATAACTGAAAGTCTGATAAACAAATGAGCAGTAATTACAAGGTCAGAATAAAAAATGACAGACCACACTTTCACTGCATCAGTGTTGTCTCTGCAGCAAAAGATACGGTTACATAACAAGGTTTAGACTTATAGTTAACATCCCAAAAGCACACACAACACAATGTTCTCCCTATTTTATTCCTCCTTTCCTGAATCACCCCCTCCTCGCCCTCATATCCCCTCTCTATCAGCTGGATCATGACTCTGCAGCTCAGCCTCTGCAGCATGACTCCACTTTCCTCTCTGCACCTCAATCAGCCTCTACGGCAAACCCCTGACAGGTCTGAGAAATACTGAAGGGAGCCAGACATACAGAAGGCACACACACACAGGCTCCATTGCTTTAACCCAAAAGGTTTTCTCGGTTTCATATTTGTGTCAGATTCTGGTTAAGACCATCATTTGGATAATGCAGACACTCCACCCTAAATCATCTACATTTAAGACAGGCAAACCCTCATAACCTTTTACAACGAGAAATATGTGAAAACCTTGTCATGTTCTTCATCACTGCTTCTTAAATATGAGGTTTGATGCCTTCTCTTTTTTTTACCAATACTTGACAGCAAACCCTTTTCAGGCAGTGTCCTTGTTCTCCACAAGTCACTGGGGAGCAATGTCAGCCAAACCGTACAGAGATCTCAGCATATCGCAGCTTATCTCTTTCATAACTGGCAATTGCTGCTGAAGATCTTTTAAAACTCGAGTCAAAGATGTGAGTCGGACTTTCAGGTTTTTAACTTCGCTCCTGCTCGTTTTAGCCTTCACAAAATCTCTCAAGTGAATGTACACCATCCTTCTCTGGCCTTTGTGAATGTATTTTCTCTGACAGGCATTAAATTTGTTGGAACAGATGCAGAATAACTGATCAGTTGCACCCAGAATGATTCAGCATAACACCACACTGTTTGAGAAAAGACTAGCCGTTGGTTTAACAAGTACAAGTGATTTCAAAATGCTGATCTGAAGTAAAATGATGTGTTGCTCAGTTTGATGCAGTAAACATGACCATTGGCTCAATAAAAGGTCAACAGTTTGATCTAAAGATTCCCAGTGGACCAGAGATGCTCCTGATATTTGGTGAGTCAAAATTAAATACAATTAGAGTGCAACTATCTAATCTTGTTCTTGTAGCAAAATCTTTTCGATGTGGTGAGAATATGCTTATGACAGTTTATACTGATTTCTGTGTGACTGTGGATTTGATCCGAATGATTTTCATTGTTATTGTGAGCTCAAATCGGAGAAAATAGTCAATGAGTCGGGCTTGGCTATGAGGCAGGCGTGCCCAGTCTTTGCTGCAGTTACACGTGCGAGTGTCATTAAAAGTCTTTATTTTTCTCTTCAGGTTTCTCTCGGCAACGGAAAATACGCACTGAAGTAATTTTCCGAGGAAGCGCATGGAGACAATTCGCGGAGGGGTATAACATTAAAATGTCCAGTAAATGATTTAGGAGGTCACAGAGACATAAATAAGAGACTGCAAAACTGCTTGTGTCTGGGCAAAGACAGTGGGGGAAAGGATTGCAGGGGTAGCAGGAGAAGAAAGTGATGCATGACTTTGCAAAAATGATAAGTACCTGACTTCTGGGGACTGTGGGTGACCGGTACGTAAATGGATGACATTAAACACCAGAAAGTATCTTCCAGTTAACATCTTTGAGGAAATCTGTAACACTAGAAGCGATAACAGGGAAGAAGGCTGGATTAACAGAAAGGTTTCTTGATGCGTAGGGTTGCCATCTTCAGAGCACTGTATCTTTCAGTTCGTTTTTATAGTAGTTGTGCCCCTTTGGATGACCCACCAGGTACCTGACTCGATTAAACTATAAAGAGAACTTTGTGCCTGAGTCAGGCGGATTTTCTTTAAGGAAAATGCAATAACTATGGCGTCTCAGGTGATCACCCTCAGTGGGGATGATGCAGTTTAATGTGCTTTGCTTGTGGTAAGAAGATGTCGGTTACCCCTGAGAGAAAGCTGCTAAAATTGGCTTGGCAATTAGTTGAGAGGGAAAATCTTGGTCAAACCGTGTGATGTAGACAGAAAAGCAAAACAAAACAAAAACCCACTGATCTTCTGTGGACCATGTCTCTGTCTCAGCCCTGAACAACCACATCCAACACACAGACATTATAAGTCTGCGGGTGTGCTGCCTGCGTCTATTTACAAACTAACATGCGTAAACAAATTTCTTCAGGTGACATTGGTGCCAGGACATATCGACAACTTACACCATCACACAATACCTGCTGACACCCGTTTCAGAGGCAGGGTCTCATATGCACGTAGCCAGAAATGTAATACAGTCATGGGAAGAAATAGATTAATATACAAACATTCTGCAAAGAAATGCACCCCATGTGGATTTCCTTCTGTTTTTGCTCCACTGTCAAAATTAAATGTTTTGTAAAAACACTAAAATCAGTGTTTGCATGATTCTTTATGTGAAGTAAGTCCACTTCACTTGCACTCCCATGTTTTATGTCTGCAAGATGCCAGACACTCAAAAAATAAAAATAAAAAAAGACAACTTTGCCAAATCCCGCAAGCGGCCACCTGATGTCAAGTTACAATTCAAGGTCCTGCTGAACATGTTACTGTTGTGTGACCATTAAGTGCGCAATACATTTAACACATAGCAGAAAGCTTTCAGAGTAACTGATGGTAGCTTTGCTACGAGTCAGACCATCCATCTACATAATGCACACTGTGATTACCAGGCTAGTCTCCAAAGTCATTTATTTGTGGCCACAAATGCTGCATAAGGTGCAAACAGCAGAATAAATGGCAGATTAAATAACAGTATTATTTGTCGTTTCTCATCGCCGAGACACAAGGAAACAAATTTGTGACATATGTTTTTGGATCTCAGATGAGGTTTTCATTTGCTCAGTAAACTGACAGATGGAGACTCTGCTCTAAAATTTGACACACAGTTGATTGTGGAGGATCATTAGAATGTGAGGGATTTACGTTCATGCTGATAACATTTACTTCGTTAAATTAAAACCAGATCTACAACTGTTTTTTTTTTAAAGGTTTTGTTCTTGTGATCTTATTTATTTGACAGATGTCAGACATAAAAGTGGGGTATGAGAGAACGGAACGGACATGCAGCAAAGGTCGGGAGTCGACCCATTATTTAGGTTGCACGCTTTACTCCCTGCACCACTGCAGCACCTCGAGCTCTACATCAGTCTAAAGTAGCCCTACACATTGGCAGCTCATGATATGGTATTTAGCTGTAGGACAGGACAACTGGTGGGAATGCTACAAGGAAAAAAAAAAAGTTTTCTCTGATCCACATGATTAATTTAGTGATAGAAGATGTTAAATTTAGTATCACCTTTCAGTGAGCAGTATATTTTTAGCACTCGTTTTATGTGTATGTGTGTGTGTATTGCGTTCCTGTTTTGCCCAGCCATGTGTTCTTCCATAACTTTCCTCATCCCTCATGTCCTTCTGTTTAGAATCCACCTCTAATTTTAAGAGCATTAAAACAGAAAATGGGTTTAATTGCATTCACATCTCTGTTGGATCTGCTCTCTGATGTTCTGAATAAGAAGATGGTTTAAATATTTTCGCACCACTCCAGATTTGCTTGGCCTAGTAACACAATTTAAAAAACCGGTGTGCAGTTTGTAATCTCCCCTTTGAACACAAGTTGAGAATGAGACTCCAGGAGGTGGAGTGTTGATGCTACGTTGTCCCAAATCAAACGCAAACACCAAACGGTGGATTATACTAATCTGGTGACAAATACATGCGCATTAGCATGTCTTGTGCTTGTCCCAAGGAGTGACGTTTTATGTTTTTCCAGTCAATGGACTGTGTTATGTGACGGACTAACCATACCATAACATTATCCTATGAACCTAGAACTAAAGGAGCCCCTGGAGTGGTGCGGTGCGGCTCAGATGCGTGGGCTGCTTTGACAATCCGTGCCACACTGCGTGGTGGAAGTGAGGCACCTGAGACTCCCCTACAGACGCTCTTTTTCCTGTCTGGTGAAGAAAACAACTAAACAGGTAGAGCTGGGGGATTTACAGTGATGGCCGACAAGTGAATGTAAATGAGCAGGTGATTTGTGTGGTGGTATCCATTTCCTACGTATTTGCATTATTGATTTTAGAATATTAACCCAGCTGATTAACAACAGCCAGTCCTAACAATAAATTATCTGCGTATTGGTTGTTAAATCCCATTTGGCTGAGCCCTTTTGTATGTGTGTGTGCATGTGTTTGCAATCGATATGTGTCTGAGGTAACACGGCTTGGAGTTTGGCCAGCCATCTTCAGCAAACACAGGAATAAAGAATCGGATTTCTCTTGCTACCGAGACGTCCACAGTGGATCACTTATAAGAAATAGACCTATCTACATTTGCTCACTCTCTGAGGTGGGGGAGGCAGAGAGGACCTACTGATGCATTGCAGATAAACTGCAGATCCCAGTGCAACCCCTCCCTTCCTTTCCTTCTTTTACTCCCCCCTTCCACCGCCGATGTACTCGGTGACATCACTGCCTTCAGCCCACCCACTATCATCACCCCACACGGATATCTACAACCTGCCACAGGCTGCCACACCTCACCACCTGATCCTGTTGCCCTCACAAGTCCAACCAATCCATCTCAGAAAACCGAGAAAACCTTAGTCCTTTAAACGACCGTGAAGAAATAGAGTTTTTCACTGCACAAGTTGCAGAACACTGTTTTACAAATCAGTTCGCTGAATAAAAGTTTCATTTTCTTTTAACTTTTGGTATTTAAAATAAAAATATTTGTAGGCAGTTTTTTGGACGACTTTTTATGTTTCAACGAATTATTCAAAGCATTGAATAGTGTGTAACAGTAAAATTATAAAGAAGAATCAGTCTGAAGGATGTTGCAAAGTTTATAGGCAAAATTAATGTTGCATTCATCCAAATGCAGCGTATAGACAGTATGTCGTACTTTGTAACTTTCTACAGTTCAATTTTCAAATTTATGTACCTCATTTTTATTGACGATGGGAAAAGGTCACAGATGTGGCAGCTGCAATTTTTCAGCTTGCATGCAGCTCAGATGCAGTAGCTGCATGCTGAGCCAGCCTTCTGTAGGCAAGAAGTTCTGGATCCCTTGGCATCTGCTTAATGATATTAACGTGCAAATTCAGTGTGAATATGTTGAACCACATCGTTGGGGCTTAGCCTAATCAGCAAGCAAAGGAGCTAGTTTTCAAATAACTCAATTTGAAAAGTGAACAGTATTGGCATCTATTGGCTTCTCTTCTAATGTCAGCTGAAATGTTCAGCCTTTGTGGTCCTAATGCGTAAAGTGTTAGAGTTTACATATTTGTTCACACAGCCATGAACATCTGTAAAGTTATTTTATACTGTAGGAAAAACTCCACGTGCTTAATAAAGCCATAATTACACATTATTAATCACTAGGCATATTTTATCAAATTTATTAGGATAATTTCAGTTTGATGTTAGAGGTTGAAATTATGACTATCGTGTACAAAAGGAGAAAAGCTAAAACAATACACAGGGCAAGAAATACATAAAAAATTATTGTAAAATATCCCAAAAAAAGAGAAGAAAAAGTAAAAGTAAATTATTAATTTTAAAGCAGTACATACACAAACTCCTGGCAAGATCCAAGAATATGAAAACAGACGTTTTTGATGCAGGACTGTTTAGAAAGGCAACAATTGTGTAAATTAGTCAAATAAGTACATTTCTGGACCCACTAATGGAAAAACTGGTTCTTAATTATGGTTATGGTTCTTAAAGTTATGCATATAACCTGAAGGATTTGAAGGATTGGATGAGTTAACCTTACGATTATAAATTATTTCTTTGTCTGCCTCGTGCTATTACTCTTCACTCTCAGCCTTATAGGTGCAATAATGCCTGAAGACACACAGCAGTTACAGTCTGGACACAATAACCTACTCTGTGGTGAAGGACACCTGCATAATGACTGCAGGCAAAATAAGACTGTGGTTTAACACAGTCGGCGCCACACACAGTTATGTGTGGTGAGAAATATAAAGGCAGTTTGATGCAGCTTTTGTACTAATATCATTACTGACTTGCCTATTTAATCATCTCTAAACACATTTGCACGTATAAAGAGACGTTAGCCCTCACGAGGTCAAAAGGAAGCACTGAGCTGCTTCAATCCTGTTTTATTTATGACTTTATCAAATGTGTCCTTCCTTCCGCTCCACTGAGTCGCATCATCCCGTTTCTGCTCCTGAAAATGTTTAAGACAAAGCGGGAAACCAGCAGCCAACAGTGGAAACATCACAAATAGCTTTTCAGAGCCTTTTATCAAGCTGTGTAGCTCTATATCAAAACTTTAAATTAACTAAACCAAATAAAAATTAGCTTAATGTAGAAAAGAATATGGGAAGAGCTTATTTTTTAACACTGAGAATTTACATGATATATTGTATAACCATTTTATTTTTTTAGCTTGATATTGTTTAATTTATTGTCTAAAACCTAATATCTGGACCTGATATGCTGTTCAGAACAGTACACGAAGTGGAGATGAGGTCGTGTTGACTTTGAAGCCTACAAATGTGAATGCATATATTTCCCATCCCAGCAATACTTGGCCTTGACCCCAGTCAGAGGATCGATAGCCTCTCTACGCCCCTGGATGTGCATCCGCAGGTTACAGGCTGGGACAGACTGACACCGACTAGGATGGGCTTGTCTTAGCTGTTCGAGCTGGTTTCTGCTGCATTGCCTTTTTAAAAACACTCCAACACTCCTGCAATGCGCTGAAGCCTAGAACTGTTGTGTACCCACACACCCTCAGTGCATCATGTTCATCACGCCACCACTGCCCTTAATAGATCCTACATGGAAAGCAGAACTAGACCTGAAATCCTACAGCTGGCAGCATGACGTCGAAGAAAAGAGAAAGCAAGTCATGGGACAAAGGCAAAGGACACTGCAACATCAGCAACAGAGTAGCTTGTTGGTGAAGTGTGGTAATTTACTACTGGTATCACAGTTTTAAAAAGACACACGCACACGCGCACACACACACACACAGCGAGGAAGTCACTGTGTCCATCTCTCTCTCTCTCTCTCTCTCACTCTCTCTCTCTCTCTCTTTGTATTTTAGCTCACTCTCTCTCATTGTCTGCCTTCCTGTCTCTGGAGCAATCTAAATTTGGCTAACCTTGATGCATTAGTTGTGCTTCTTGAAAGCTTCCAGGGGAATTCCAATGAGAGAACAGCAGGGGAATGCAGGTCGTCTTTGCTCTATTTGGAAAAAAAAAAAAAAAAAAAAACAAAACTAACTCAAATCTCAAAATCTGTATAATTCTTGGGAAACATTTATTCATCAATGTCTCATTAAGTAATTTTCTCATCTTGCTGATTTAGAAATAATTACACAACAAACATGTAGAAATAACATGTTTTTAAACACTTTACCTCTAACAACTACTAATGGTTTCACATTGATCCAAGTGACCGAATAATGAACAAAGGCATCAAGACTGATGGTGATCAATAATCGGCTAATGAGGCCAAGCCTTCAGAGAAAACTCTCAGACAACACAGCTTAAAAGGAAAGGGGGGGTAACATCGATTCCACCCATAGTGCAAAGGTTGGATATGATGTTTCAACGTAGACAAAGTGAGTGTGTGAGTGTGTGTGATATTTCACTGTTCCTCTAGTAGAGAAACATTTTTTGTGACCTTTAATGGAGGTTTTAAAATTGAAGAGCTGGTGAGCTCTGTTATTAAATCAGGCTTACCACCTTAGGTTAGCAGATAAACAAAAGGCTACATAAAACATGGCACCCATCACATGGATCTAGAGAATAAAATTTATACTTAAATACCATCATGGCTACGGTAATTCAAAATGCTTTGGCATAGATCAGAAATTATTGATCTGCAACTAGTGCAGAATGCAGTAGCCTGTCTTCTTACTTCTAGTGCAATTTGAATTTGTCGAATTGTTCATAACTTTGGTCTCTACACACTCAGAGGACATCATCTCCAAAGTAAAACGTAACATAAGCAAGATTATGCTGTGGGAAGGCTTTTTCTCACCTGATACAGGGAAGTCTGCAAATGGCAAGAGAAATGGAGCTAAAATTTGGTCATAATCCAGAATAAGTGGTGAAATGTGAACAACGCTGTCTGCAGATATACCTTATCC
Source organism: Poecilia formosa (assembly GCF_000485575.1). NCBI lineage: Eukaryota > Metazoa > Chordata > Actinopteri > Cyprinodontiformes > Poeciliidae > Poecilia > Poecilia formosa. The sequence goes on from NW_006800085.1 coordinate 1,516,148, forward strand.
ATTTTGACTAAATGTGAACTATTTATGCCCAAACCAGTTGCAACTGTAATTATCGTGAAAGTCGGTCCTAAAAGTTAGTAATTCAAGAGGGCTGAATACGGCTGCACACCACATAAAAACTGTATGTTCGCCTAACCTTGATTTGAGTCACTGAACTAACAAGATAAGTGAAGCAGAGTTGCTTGCAGACCTTGGCTCAGCAGTAGTCAGCAGAATCGCAAAGCTGTGATGGAGTGCTCTTTTGTTGTCGATATTCTGTGATACGGAAATGCTGCCGTTTCCCTCAGCGGGGAATCGACTGACAGTTGACTGTCGCTGTCTGTGGTGCTGAAATGATCGGAACAAGTCAGCGGTTACAATTTGGAAAGAACGTAAGTGGACACATCGCCTCACTGTCTCCGAGTTTATTCTAAATCCCACACCCACGTAGCTCATCTGAGCCACGTGGTTCAGGCTGAGCAAGATCCCAGGACCATCAACTGACGCTCCTCTCTATCCCCTCCCTTCCTTCATAGGACGAAACAAAACTGCTTGGACATAACGTGTTAGAGGCAGAAGCTCCGGTATATAAGGAGAAGACGGAGCCTCTCTCAGTCGCTGTGAAAGCCATACACCCCTCACCTACTCACATACACACACACACACACACACACATACACACATTGACACCCACACGCCTCTGCACCGCCAGCACTGTCTCCCTTCATTCCCGTGTGCATCTTCTACCTTAGTCTGACCGGATGAGTTACCCGGTGGACACGATAGGAAGTCCCTTCAGGAGAGTTATGGATACAAGAACAACCAGTTACGGCTACGGCCGCCCCAGCGGCACCCCCTCAAGCGGTTTTCGCTCCCAGTCATGGTCCCGGACAAGCCCGGGCTCCACCATGACCGCATCCTACAAGAGGACCGTGAACGCACCAGCTCCCCGGGCATACAGCTCAACTGTGCTGAGTTCCGCCGACAGCGTTGATTACAGTCAAACCTCGATCCTTAACGGTGACTACAAACGATCTAACGAGAAAGAACAACTTCAGGGGCTCAACGACCGGTTTGTCGTGTACATCGACAAGGTGCACTACCTGGAGCAGCAGAACAAGCAGATCGAGGCTGAGATCCAGGCGCTGCGGCAGAAGCAGGTGTCCCGCAATCAGCTGGACGACCTCTACGACCAGGAGCTGAAAGAGCTGCGCACCGTTCTGGAGCAGATCCACCGCGACAAGGCGCAGGTCCAACTCGACACCGAGCACATCGAGGAGGACATCCAGCGGCTCAGGGACCGCTTCGAGGAGGAGGCTCGAATCCGCGAGGAGACGGAGGCCATCATTCGCGTCCTGAAGAAAGACACAGGTGATTCGGAGTTGGTGAAGTCCGAGTTGGACAAGAAAGTTCAGTCACTGCAAGACGAGATCGCCTTCATCCGCAACAACCACGAGGAGGAGGTGAGCGACCTCATCGCCCAGATCCAGGCGTCCCAGGTGACCGTGGAGAGGAAGGACCTCCAGAAGACCGACATCACAGAGGCTCTGCGGGAAATACGCACCGAATTGGAAGGGCACTCCAACCAGAACCTGCAGCAGGTGGAGAGTTGGTTCATGTGCCGCTATGCCAAGCTCACCGAGGCTGCGGAGCAGAACAAGGACGCGATAAAGTCCGCCCGGGACGAGATTGCCGACTACAGGCGCCAACTCCAGGCGAAGACGGTGGAGCTGGAGTCCGTCCGCGGGATGAAGGACTCCCTGGAGCGGCAGCTGAATGATATTGAAGACCGGCACAACAGCGATCTGGCCAGCCTACAGGTAGGGAGACACTCCGAACAGAGTTATTTATAGAGAATAACATGGAAAGAAATGTATATATGCATATTTTGAAATTCGAAGAACTGTCTTAATGTTGTGAGTGTGCGATAAAATATGATGTTTTGGAATAACTTAATATTCACTGTTTTGTCATGATGACGCATTTGTTATTTGACACATTTAAACAAAAATCATTTCCCCAAACAGCAATATCAAAATTGTAACACATCAGCACATCAGACATGTTCAATTGTTTTTTTCCCCCCGCTGCATCACGACTGCGGGACTTTCCTATTTCTTTATGAGCTTGGGAGATTTCCAGATGGTTAAAGGCAGACTGCAGTGCACGCTCTTTTTCCCTCCCTTCTCCCTTGCTGAGTCAGAGGCATGGATCGATGCCTTCATTGGTTCTGTCCTTGCATCGCACCGCTCAGAGTTTGGGGGAGGGTGGGGGCGGCGGAGGCTACCCTTGAAACAGAGGCTCAGCATCTCTAGAATGCTGAATTGCGTCAGAATATATTAGACCAACACCCTCAGTCCAGGCAAAAGTCGAAGGAGTTTTACTGCAGTGGAAGCTCAGACAGAAAATTTAGAAAGTCCCAAAGACACAACAGGTTGTGCATAAGAGAATAGCGCTGTCATTTTAAACCGGTTGCTTTTTCTCTGTTGTTGTTTTCTTTTTCTTAGGAGACAATCCACCAACTGGACAATGAACTGAAGAGCACCAAGTGGGAGATGGCTCGTCATCTCCGTGAGTACCAGGACCTGCTGAATGTCAAGATGGCCCTGGATATTGAAATTGCTGCATACAGGTATAGTATTGAAACATTGCTCCTAATTCTCTCATGGCACAAACCAGAATTTAAATGACCAATAAATGGACTCTGCTTCTAACCAGGAAACTCCTTGAGGGAGAGGAGACCCACTTCAGCAGTTTCCCATATCGCCAGGCCGTCACTCCTAGTAAAATCTCCAAACCTAAATCTGAGGCCTCAAAGCTGAAAGTGCAACACAAGTTTGTGGAGGAGATCATCGAGGAGACACGGGTGGAGGACGATAAGGTGGACATTGATGAGGCTCTGGCAGAGATAGCACAGGAGCTCTCCGCTGCACCAGGAGAAGAAGGCGAGGAGGAAGAGGGGGGAGAGGAAGAGCAGGATGCTGAGGAAGAAGCAGCAGAAGAAGAGGAAATTGTAGCTGCCACCGAAGCCAAAGTTAGTGCTAGCGCTCCTTCTAAGGATGAGGATGAGGAGGAAAAAGGTGACGATGAGGGAGAAGAAGGTGAGGGTGAAGGTGATGAAGGAGAAAAGGAGGAGGAAGAAAGGGAGGGAGAGGATGAAGAAGAAAAGGGGGGTGAGGCAGAGGAAGGTGATGAAGAGGGTGGAGAAGGAGGAGAGGAGGAAGAAGTTGAGGAAACAGTGTTGTGCTCCAAAGCTCCAGAGTCCAAAGCCTCTCCTGACAAAGAGAAGGATGGAGAAAAAGAAGGCAGCGCAGGAGAAGAGGAGGAGGCCGTAGCCGAAGAGGAGGGTGCTGAAAAAGAAGAGGAGAGTGCAGATGACAAAGCATCAAAGAGTGTAGACGAGAAGGAAGAAAAAGATGAAGCAGAGAAGGACAAAGAGGAAGATGAAAAGGAGGTAAAAGACGAGAAAGCAGATAAAACCGAAAAAGCTGTTCCAAAGTCAGAAGCTTCAAAAACTGAGGCCAGCAAGGAAGAAGCCCCAAAACCAGAGGGATCAAAGTCCCCTAAGTCTGAATCTCCAGTGGCAGGTTCTCCAAAGTCTGAATCCCCAAAACCTGGTTCTCCCAAGTCTGAATCTCCAAAACCTGGTTCTCCCAAGTCTGAATCACCTAAACCAGGTTCCCCCAAGTCTGAATCTCCAAAACCTGGTTCCCCCAAGTCTGAATCACCTAAACCAGGTTCCCCCAAGTCTGAATCACCTAAACCAGGTTCCCCCAAGTCTGAATCACCTAAACCAGGTTCTCCCAAGTCTGAATCACCCAAACCAGTTTCTCCTAAAACTGAATCTCCAAAACCAGAGTCTCCTAAAGCTGAGTCCCCCAAGTCTGCTTCTCCAAAGCCTGAATCACCCAAAGAAAGCTCACCCAAGGCAGAATCCCTAAAGCCTAGCTCCCCCAAATCTGAGTCCCCCAAGTCTGACACCACCAAAGCTGAGGCTCCCAAAGATGACAAATCAGAAAAGAAGAGTGATTCAACAGAAGATAAAAAGGTAGAAAAGAAAGATGTTGCCATGAATGGAGAGGTGGAGAAGAGCAGCCCAGAGGAAAAAGAGAAGAAAGATGCAGACGTGATTGCTAACGGTGTAGATGAGAGCCCTGTTAAGGAAGACGGCAGCCAGAAAGTGGTGATCACTAAGACCGTGGAGACAATCACCACTGGAGAAGATGGATCCAAGCATGTCACAAAATCCATCACAGTGACAGAAACGGTGAAAGAGGTGGAGGAGGTGCTACAGGAGAAGCTGGTTTCCACCAAGAAGACAGAGAAGCAGTCTACCCAGTCGGTCAAGGAAGTGGCAGAAGCCGAATGAGCAGACTCCGGACAGCTTAGCTAAAGTAGAAGGAGAGGAGGGGGCAATCGTGAGAGGGGCATAAGTTAGAGGAGAGAACATAAGCAATTCACAAAGAACTAACGTAACAATGAAATCCATACAGCTAGAGCGATGTAACGAAGCCACACTAAAAGCAAATTATAGAGAGAAGCCAAAATAAAACATGACAAAACTTCAAACCTGCATGTTGAGTGAAAGCTTTAAAAGCGAGCTTCGCCGCTGACGCAGCGAAGAGCAAGCGACTGAGACATTTTATCCTCTTTTAGGTTCTTTCTGCTTTTATAAGGTGATCCCAGGAGTAGGAAGAAGGGACGGGGTATCTGCATGCTAGCTCAGAAGAGTGGAGCACTTTCCTCTCTTGTCTGTTTGTTTGGTAGAAATGCACTTTAAAGAGATAACTTAACATGAGACTGTTGAGGAGATTTTTGAGTTAAAGTAGTCGGGGTGGGTGTGGGCAGGCGGAGGGTCCTCGGCGCAGACATGCACTCTACTGAAGAAGCCTTACTTGACTTGTGAAGATGCCATCTGAGCCAGAAACAGTGACAAACAATAAACACGAAACATGAGTCGGAGAAACACATAACCACACCAGTATACATCCAGTAACTGAAGCAATGACAGCTTAACAAATCTGAGAAAACTCCTAGCCTTAAACATGCTTTTTATCACTGTCTGTTATGTTTACCTGAGAGCAACTTAGACAAATGTAATTGTGCATCCTTGTATGCATAGAATGAACTTGAATTTAATTACAGAACTAAATGAGGTGCTACTGTTTGCAATCCCATAACTTTACTCATCTTGAACTATTTCCCAGCAGCCTTTGCTCAATAAATATCATAACAAAACCAAAAGAACATCGTCTCTTGTCCTTTTTGTTCTGATACTGGGTTATTTTTTAAATGGTTTCTATTTCATTTAATAAATATTTTTACTCTTTTACTCTTTATTTTAATATAAATAATGACTTTAAATGAAGTTTTATTGGTTATTTTTAGATATATGAAGGACTATTTTTTTCTGTAAGTATTAAAATAAGCCGAATAAGACATGATTGATTTGATCACAGAGAAAGTAAATGTCCAGACGTTAGTCAGCAAAAAGTGTGTAAGACTCTGCGTTTAAAAAAAAACAACAACCAAAAAACCACAAAGGCAACTTTGTTTTGCCTGTCTGATTAAGAGGGCGGCAGTCTATCCATGGTTATATGAATGCATAAGTTAGTAGACATCATTGATACAGACTTTTTAAAAAAAAAAAAAATCAATAGATGGCTGCTAGTCCATAACAGACTGTAAAGGTTTATAACATACAGTTGAATTGTTTCTTTGCTTTTTGTCATGCATATAAGTTTCAGAGTATCAAACAAATTATCAGGGAAATTTAAGCTAAGTACGTAAGAGTAGCAATTTGCAATAGTTGATTTCACATTCTATGCAAAACAGATATAGAAACCAACTTGGCTCTATATGAAAAAAAAAAAAATTCCCCACTTAGCAGAAGAAGGATTTGTATCACACTTGACAACAGTGATTGCTAACAAGTATTTGCAAAGGGAATAAATGGCTATCGGTTGTTTATATCATTGGATACATTTTGGCCCACTTTTCTTTGCTAAATTGTTTTAATTCAAACTCATTACAGGGTTCTTCCAGCATAAACGGCCCGTGGATGGTCAAGCCACTGCATTTCAGTTGGATTCCTAAATTTCTTTTGCTTTTCATAGTTGGGTGAGCTAGGGGGAATTAATTGGTGGATGGATATTCTTCTGCATATTGTGGTGAAGACTGAAAATCAATGCATCGTTAATTGCAGCAGGTAGGACAGGTCCAGAAGCAGTAAATCAGCCCTAGATCAACACACTACCACAACCAAGGTTGACAGTCTGATTTATTTTTTCTGATATGGCTTTAATTTAATTGTCTACTGCAAGTAAGACATATTATTGGTCATAATGTTTTTTTTTTTAAACTAAGCAGTTCAATTTAATAAGGAACTAAACCTTCAGGGTTTTTTTTTGTCGTGGTATGTTTTACACTGGAGGCTGTTCCTACAAAAGACAGACAACTACAAGCCTAATTGCACAATTTTTTTTATTTTTTAATTCTATGTAAATAGTCATCCGACTCAAACCTGACAATAGTTTGTAGGCATAGTAAATAGCAATCACACTGACTGCTGATGCTTTTTCTGTGATTTGAGACTTTTTAACATGGGATAAGTCTGAATCTATCTCTGCTCCACTCTGATTAGGGATTAGTTCTAAATGGAGTATGTGGTTTTCCTCCCAACAAAACTTGATTAGAAAATAAAAGAAATAATTTTTCCCAATTGCCTAATTTGCTTAGATGTGTTTCACATTTTTTTGCAAACACAATTGTCTTAATTGTACCAAAACAAATTCTAGGATCTCTATAAATTAATCTATTTCAAATGTGACAGAAGGTTTGAGATTTATAGAACAGGGTTTCCATTTAGCCTCGTTTATGCTACTTTGGGAAAGTTGCTGGTGTATTAGTCAGCTCAATGACAAGACACCTGTCTTACACAGGTGAGTAATATCGATTGCTTACGTCACAACAGAATCCTACTTCTAGAAGTATGAACTTTTGCTTTCATTTTGGTGAAGTAGTGACTTTTGCTATATTTGTGTCTTATGTGTAGTTTAAGAG
>NW_006800085.1:1523585-1539351 GCF_000485575.1 Poecilia formosa
GTATTACAAACAAACGCACGTGCACACACACACATACACACACACACACACTCACCTAGGGACAATTTGGAGAGGCCAATTAACCTGACAGTCATGTTTTTGGACTGTGGGAGGAAACCGGAGTACCCGGAGAAAACCCACGCATGCACAGGGAGAACATGCAAACTCCATGGAGAAAGACCGGGGCCAAGAAGTGATTTAAAAAACTATTTATCTCTGTCACCTCTGCAGGATATGTAAGTGGTTACCAACTTAACCAGCAAAAAGGCTTTCAGATGTTTCATCACAATGGAGGGTCATCAGCTTGACCTAATCTTGCAACTTTAAGTTTTCAAAGAGTCACCAATAAAACAAAACCTGGGTGTATTTATTTTTATTTTTTTTTATCATTGGAGCTCAGATATTCTGTCTAATTAAAACAGGAAGTTTCACCATTTTAAAATGCATTTTTAACATATATTGTAACTGATGATCTGAAAGATACAGACAGAAATGTACTTAAATGAAGGAGTTCTGATGGAAGTTCAAAATTTGAACAGAGAGGCCAAAATAACCCACACACGTGGCTTCAAGAGGCATTTCTTTATTTATTCACCCAAAACACAATCACTCAAGTTAGCATTCAGCAGTTAAACATCTTACAGACATGAGGAACTGTGCAGTCAGACTTTTATGGTTTATTCTTGATATTGGGAAGCAGTTTAGATTGACTTGTTGCTGTAAATGGCTATCAGACTGTTTTATTGAGCACCATGTTACCAAGCAGCATTGCCAGCGTCTTATCTTGTCTTATCTGATTAATGAGCTGAGATTTTCACTGTCGCAACCAAAGAATTCACTTTTTACCTGTTGTGCTTTTCTCTTCAGCAGGCTCGGGCTTGGCTGCTTTTTCTTCGACTTTCTCCTTTTTGGCTTCATCTTTCTTTGGAGCAGCTTCTTTGACATCAGGTTTGTCCTCCTTCTTGGCATCAGCCTTCTCTGCTTTCTCTTCGCTCTTTTTAGATTCTTTTTTCTCCTCCTTCTCGTCACTCTTTTTAGATTCTCCCTTTTCCTCTTTCTCTTCACTCTTTTTTGATTCTTCCTTCACCTCTTTCTCTTCGCTCTCTTTAGATTCTCCCTTCTCCACTTTTTCTTCATCTTTGGCCTTTTCATCTTCATCCTCTGTTGCTTCTGTTGTTTCCTCCTCTTGTGCTTCTGCTTTGACCTCTGCTTCTCCTCCTTCACCTTTCTCTTCCTTCTCTCCCTCAGCCTGTTCAACATCTCCTCCATCACCACCTGAAAAAAAACGCATTAAGTTTTCAAATTATTCTTAGTCTTAATTATTGAGTTTATAAATATTGAAGATAAAAGCACTAACCTTCTTCCTCTTTAACCTCTTCATCTTCCTCCTTTGCTTCCTCCTCTCCTTTCTCCTCCTCCTGCTCTCCTCCCTCTTCTTTCTCCTCCTGTTCCTCTTCCTCTTCTTCTTTCTGCTCCTCTCCACCCTCCTCTTCTTCCTGCTCCTCCTCCTCTTCTCCCTTTACCTCCTCAGCCTCCTCTTCCTCCTCCTCTTCCTCTGCAGGGGGGCTGGCCTCTGCTTGCTGGGCATGGCTGGCAGAGATTATGCCCTCAGTGGTGCTGGAGCTGAGCAGGCGGGAGGTCATCAGGTACGAGGTGCCAGAGCTCAGACTGGAGAGCATGGGCCGGGCGAAGAATGGTGCCACCATACTGTGGCTGTACAGGGAGGCCACGCCCCCAGGAACCCCAACACTGAAGCGAGACTCCTCCCCTTCCAGAAGCTTCCTGTTTCAGTCAAAAAAAAAAAACATGGAAGAGGCAAATCGTCTCTAGTCATTATTGAAACTAAGATTTTTAATCGTTTTTAATGAAATGTAAATATTATTTGTTAGAATTGATTCATGGTATAATTTAAAAGCATGTGTTAGTTTTTTCAATTGTAAATTATTTTGCTCAATGTTTATATATGTGATGTAAATGAAATTTAAATACATGAATAAATACATACCTAAAAACATATTGTGTATAAGTATTTAATCAAAAAAAAATTATGTCTTCATCATCTACCTTATTAATATTAGACAATAATTGTTTAACTTTATGCAATTAAAAAAAAAAGAAAACAGCCATTATGTCAAATTAAATAGAACCTAGCACATGTTAGTTAACCTGTATAGTTAATGAGTTACAAACACTCATTGTGTCCATAGCAGGGCTAGCCCCGCCCACTCACTGACAGATACGGCCGACCAATTCATTAAATTCACAATGATCCTCAGATAATAGATAAAATTGTGTTTTAAATATAACAAATCAAAATTGTAATAAATTATTTTCACATTTAATTATGTATTAAACTAATTAAATGTTTAAAGAATTTGAGATATTTATTATTCAGTATATACAATTCTACATATTTATTAAAAGAATTTATCATGTATATTAATATTTAGTTACTTTATGTTGATTTGTGGTACCGTTGTTACACAACGATAGAAGCTGAACATTGTGTCTTCAACGTTTCAAATCTGCTCTTTTGAATGAAAAAAACTCATAAGAATAAGCTAAGTTAGGGTTAGGGCTCAAAGACGACTTTAACTTGATTAATCATCACTCTGATGATCTATGCATCTGTATTTGAATCTCACCTGTATGCTGCGATTTCGATATCCAAAGCCATTTTGACATTCAGCAGGTCTTGGTACTCCTTAAGGTAGCGTGCCATTTCCTGTTTGGTGCCCCTCAGCTCATTCTCCAACTCTCCAATCGTGTCCTGAATAGAAAAGCAAGGTGAGTAGCCTAAATATAATATAAGATCTGCACAAGCATCACACTGCAGCATGCCTGTACTTACATGCATAGCAGCTATCTCTGCACTCTGTTTCTCCTCCATCTCGTGCAGCTGCTTCTCCAGGGACACATTGAGGCCTCTGCATGCATCGATCTCCAGTATGCGGGCCTGCAGCTGACGGCGGTACTCTCCTGCTTCATCCTTTGAGCTTTTGACTGCACTGCTGTGCTGAGCCACAGTTTCCGTCAGGGAGCCCACCTTCCCCCTAAACCACTCCTCAGCCGCCTGCATGTTCCTTGCAGCCAGCCTCTCGTACTGGGATCGGATGTCCCTGAGAGCGCCGGACAGATCTGGAGCAGCAGCTTCAGATTCAACTGCTACCTGGACCCCCAGCTGGACCTGAGTCTGAAGTTCAGCCACCTCCCCCTCATGGATCCTTTTGAGGAAGGTCAATTCGTCCAGCAGGGTTTCAACACCTTTCTCCAGCTCGGCCATTCCTAAGGCGGCCTCATCTGCCTCGCGACGGGCCTCCATCAGCTTGCCCTCAGCCTCTTCCCGAGCCAACATCTCCTCCTCATATCGACCCTGCAGTGAATTCAGGGTTTGTTCCAGTCTCTCCCTCTGACCAAGGACAGTCTGCTGCTCTGCCCTTGCTTCATCCACAGCTGCTCTCAGAGTTCTGGCCTCTTGCTCGTACAATGCTCTGAGACGAGATGGCTCAGCATGCCTTTGCCTCAGCAGCAGCAGCTCTGCCTCCAGAGCACGGTTCTGCTGCTCCAACTCACGCACCCTCTCGATGAAGCTTGCAAAGCGGTCGTTGAGTTCTTGCAGCTGGCCGCGCTCCTGTGTGCGTACGGCTCGGAAGTCGGAGCTGATCTGGGCTGCCTGGCTGAGCTCCCGCTCCAAGGAAGAGGCCGGGGAGGAAGAGGAGAACAACACCCGGCTGGGGGAGGAGTACTGCAGACGGGAGGAAGATTGAGGGAACGCACGGGAAGAGTAGCCGGCATGGGTCCTCCCTCTCACCACCACCCGAGAGGTGGGCTCCACATACAGGTGTTTGTACAACGAGGAGGCATAGTAGGGGTCATATCCGATGCTACTCATGGCTGAGTGTTGGAGGGACTTGCTGCTCTTCCCTCTTCTCTTTGTGTCTGTGTGGGTGGGGAGGTGTATAGAGGGCTCAGCTTTAAGCCCCGACTGCTTGCTGCAGCGGCAGGCTGAGCTTTTATAGCAGGACAGAGTCTGACGCAAGCACTTTCTCCAAACTCTGACAATGCAGCCTCTCTAGGCTTTCACTGCAGCAGCATAAGATCAGAGAGAACTGCTGTGGGCACATAGGCGTAGGAGGAGATAGACTCCTGTGAAACTGGTATTACATTTTTTAGGCACTAATCATGTTATGGTTCTTTAGGTAAAGAAAAATAAAATTAATTAACATCCAGATTTATTTGAAATCTTGACACTGGATTTTACAGCATCACAAACAGCTGGTTTGTTGTCTTCATTATTTATATTCTTCTAAAATATGGAAGAAACAAACTGCATATATACAACTAGAGACAGGCTCTCCTGATGCATCAGTCAAGACTTAGTTTGCCTTCTCCTGGCAGAGACGAGAATTACAGTTGTGATATCAAAAACCTGCTCTGTTATATCATGTCATCAAAAACGATGACATGATGAAAGCAGCAAAAATAGTTCTTGTATATGTATTTTTTTAAGACTAAGTTGGTTCTTCCTATTTTTGTTCCAGTGCAGAATTCGTATTGTTAATAATATGGATGCATAAAGAGAGCAAAGCATTATTAAAACTATTAATAAAACATACCTCTGCTCAAATTGCAAGGTTTAAATAAGACAAACTGTCTCTCAAGAGAGTCCAGCGAAAACTTGAGAGTCGTCATCTTTCAACTTATTCATCAGGTGTGTGTCAACTTTTCAGCTTTGAACACAAGCTTTGCTATAAGTTACTGGGATTGTATGTACACAAACACAAAGTAATTTATAATTTTGAAGTAAAAGCAAAAAAAAATGATAGATAAACTGAAAAGTGTATTCAGCCTCCTTTACTGGCATACTCCTAAATAATAAAAATAGTACCACCAATTGCCTCATCTTAACTGTGGATGAAGTTGATGTTTATGTCATTTTTTCCCCGTAAGATATTTTTGGTTGGGCCAGTGGACCAATCTACATTTATCAGACATGAAGCAAGCGAAGAGAGAGAGAGAGAGGCTAGGAAGACATGTATCAAATGTCCTGAGGTCACAAGCTGAACCAGAGATCCGCAGCTCAGATGGGAAAATCTGTTGGAAGGTCAACTGATAATCGTGGATTTCCCAAATTTGGTCTTATTGAAAAAAATCCCATAAGATGTTCCTTTTGGATACTTTTCTTTGCAGTTAGGGATACACTAACAAAGGCATCTAGAATGATAGATGGAGGAAAATACACAGTGATCTTTCACAAACCAACTGCCAGAAGCTGCTAGAGATACACCAGACCATCACACTCCAGTAGATCAGTAAGTCTAAACATGCACACAAAATTACATTGGAATATATCAAAGCCTATTTATGTGTTGGTTTGGCTTACTAGACATTTTGCAGGTTCATTTTCTATACTTTTAGTGTAGTGTAAATATTTGATAATCTGATTTCATGATGAAACCTCCAGTCACAATTTTCTTTAGAGTAAATTTTGTTTCCTCCTTCATTTTGAAATATGCCTTTCCGTGATGTCTGGTTTGATTTATGTCCTATTGTTCCTGGTTTTTGTCACTTCAGCTGCTTCATACGTAATTGCTCTCACTCTCTGCTGAATATGTCAGACATATCCAAACAATTTGGCTGAAAACCTAAAAGCTACACTGTGTGCTTCGGCCTGCTGCCAGCTTCTGCTTGGTTCTTTTCAGCTTCTTTACCACCTAAGCACTACCTTAGGGTCAGAGACTCTCTACTAACTCCCAGAAGTGTCTGGGTGAGCATAGACGCCATCCGTCTTTCTCAAAATCCTGACTACTGTCCAGATCAAGCAAGTCAAGTCCAAAATAAACTCAAGTTGCCAATTCAAGGTGAATCACTGAATTTGGCATACAAATGATGGAATATGATATAATTTGGTGTTTTTTGCATTACATGCTACACATAACCAAAGCTCAAAGTGTATCCTTCCATTGACATTTACAGAGACAGATTGTCGTCTCCAAGTTTGTCTGTTTTGTGACCCACAAAGCTCAAGATTGGTTCTCCGTCAGACCAGTCAGTTGTTTTAGGAAGACCTGACTTCAGCTGACCATAAATTGTTAATAACTACAACTTGCAAGGCAAAGGGTTTTGCTTGTGAAGAAGGAAGACTGCTCTGTTGGTAAGAATTGTCCACACACAATAAATTTTAAGTGCATATATACAACAACCTGCCCTGCGATGGACTGGCGGCCTTTCCAGAGTGTACCCCGCCTCCCGCCTGTTGACAGCAAGAGGAAGGCACCAGCACCCCTCCCAAAGCCAATGGGATAAGGGTGTAAGAAAATGGATGGATGGATAAATATACAACAACCCAAGCCTCATCACAGAGAGGAAAAAAAAAAGAATTAGGCTGCTGTTTCTGTAAGCTCCTCCCTCAGCAGAAATTTGGAGCAGAGCGAGTTGTGCCTTTCTTGACTTCTTGAAGCCGCAGCGAGCCACGTCGTCAATTCTAAATAAAAAAAAGAAGCTACTCAGGTTTTAGGTGGTGGTATAGTTTGTTCACAAGTAGCCTTGTACAACCAAATTAAACTTGTATTGGGAAAAAAAAATAAAATTGTCGAAAGCTCCTTAAAGAATGATAGATCACTGGAAATAAATCATCCTTAAAGATAATCCCTGAGAAATAATTGGTGTAAAATTATTATACTAAAAGTGCAAAATTTAAAAGTTATCCTCAGATAACTTACTCCGCCCGCTGGCTGCATTTGGCCCTCTCACAAGTAACACAATATATCACTTTAGAATGGCCCGTTAAAACTCCAGACAGAAATTCAATGTGCAGCAAGACTTAAATGTTAATGTTTACAGATTAACGCCATCCAGCATGCCTGAGCGTGGACAGCTTTGCAGGACTGGACAAGAATTTAAATTTGCATATTTACCTCAAAGCAATTGCTGCTTGCACTAAAATATTCCACAAAGTGGAGTTGAATTTAAGTGCAGACTGTACCATTTGCATTTTCATACTTTGTTTTCTATCTGTCGCGGTGAATACATACTGTGGACTGCATGTTTATGTTCAAAAGGCATATTTTAAATTATTTAAGGCAAGTCTTCCTGTTTGCTGTCTGTTGACTTTCATTTTGCAAAAACTATTTTAGTCAAGTGCTGCTTGGCTATACATGCAGTTACTTAGACGCCCCTTAAATGCTGACTTAGACTTTTTATTTTCCTATGCCTGATGATTACATGAATCTGTGCATATAATGTGCAATGACCTGCTCAGCATTTTGCACATGAAGACTCATCTCACCCAGTCAGCATCATATATTTTTGCTGTTCATTGCAGTGCTTTGCATCAATATCACTGAACAGAGTTTGAATGTGAGTGCGGTGTGTGGGATTTGACCGTGCTTTGATCTGTAACCAGTGCTGTTTGTGTAATTTTTCCTTGCACCAGAGGCCAGTAGAGCCCTCAAAGGCAGTTCGGAGCTCCTATATACAGTGAAAGCTGTGTGACTCCGCAGGCTGAGTCATCGGAACAGTTGTGATCACGCAAACTCCCTTGTGTCCACTTTTTCCATCTCTACCAGCAGCTTCGCAATCTGCACCGAGGCGATTTGTTGCAGACAAGATGCTTACAGAACTCTGGGCGACACAACCGAGGCAGCAGATCATTAAGTCGCCCCTTCAACCAAATGAAAATGCTTAGAGGCGTAATGACAAACTTGTGGCTTGTTAGGTCAAGAGAGATGATGAGTACTGAATGTCAGGTATTAACAAACACTGATAGTTAACAAAAACATGAAACAGGCTACATTGTTTTATACCAACTTGAAACAAAAAGTGTAACTAGCAAACGGGTGAATGTGGTCACCAGTTTCCCAATACTACTGAAATTTAATATGGTTGTTAAAAAAATATAACCAGAGAAATTTAAGGCAAAGGAGTTTTTTTTTTTCTTACAATGCAGTTTTTTTATATACAGTACAACTCAAGGTCACATGATGCAGGTTGGCATTAATCCTAGAATTCCATATTCTTTTTTTGGACCTCTGCCTTTCTAGTGGATCATAATTTCACAGGAGGATGACAGAACACTTTGCTTCATATTTCAGCTTTTGGATTTTGTGGTTCAGTTTCCAAGCCAGCTCCATTATGTCCGTTCTGGGAGTTTCTCATTGCTCCTTCCTGGCATTACATTTCCTATATGATGCAGAATATTTAGCTTCTGAGACTTGTTCTTGTAGAATACTGTATACACTTGCATTTGTTCAATACAACACAAGAACATAGAAGAGTAAAGCAAATGTTTGACTTTTCTTATATAAAAGAATGAAAGTGTTCTTTTTCTTTCACTTTTTTTGATTAAACCTGATACTATTTTGTGCAATTCATTTTTTCTAAAAGTTAAAAAAGAAGGAATAATACCGATAAAAAACATCACTTGCTTATTCTTTACAAGATCAACCCCTAGTGGTCATAATAAGACACAACATTAAAATCAGACTACATATTTGTCAAGAATTTCATGGATTTATGTTGGAAAACTAGAGATTTTGAAACAACTCAGAATTTGTACAAAATTTCACGTTCACAGTTTTAAGCCTATAAATAATGATTTCTGCATATTTCCTTTATTGACAAATGGACTACAGATGAATGAATGGATTAAGTTGTAGTAGATAGTTGCTTAGTCCTTGGAGAGAAAATCATAAAGTTTTAATGTTTATATGGTATAAAAATATAAAAGTATACATTTCAAAATGCAATGGATTTAAAAGTACCATGTATGGATAAAAAAAAGTGGACAATGGAACCTGGATGGATAAATGAAAACTGAATGATGGACAAATGGGCAGATATAGGGATGAATGGACACATGATGATGACCAAAGAATCAAGAAGGGTGAATATTAGAAAAAGGACAGATGGATAAATGGATGAATGACAAACAAAAAATGAATGTATGCATGGCAAGTCGATGATGAATGAATGCAGAATGGATGGATGGCGGACAAATGGAAAGACAGGTGGATGATGCATGTATGGATTGATAAAAGGTCAAAGGTTTTCAAACAAATGGATTGGAAATGTAAAAGTCACTATGAATCGTTCACAGTAGTTTTATTGTCAGCTTTGTAGCAATTCATTTTAGGATGAGGAAGCTATGTGCCACCAACTCTGCTCTTTACACTTTTGTTGCACAGATCTCATTTTAAAAGTCATGTTGCTATTTTGGTTTATCCCTGACCTCTGGCCTTCCCATAAGCCCAGTTGCTGTCTGGTTTATTGGCCTGCTTTGTGTGTCCATCAGAGGGTGAAATGCCCTCACAGGTGGAATGCTGGGGGGCTGGTCCGCTATAAAAAGAGTTCGGTATGTTGTCTGGGATCACTGTTGGGCAGCCAGTAAGTGTGTGAAAGAGCAACTTAGAACGGCTGAGGGCTCTGTGTCTAGTTTAGAGCTAAAAATCCAAGGAAAACTATTAAATATGACTGCTGTCCACCGCTTAGTTATTGTCCGCCATGGAGAGAGTGCCTGGAACCAGGAGAACCGCTTCTGCGGATGGTTTGACGCCGACCTCAGTGAGAAGGGTGTGGAGGAGGCCAAGCGTGGAGCCCAGGCCATTAAGGAGGCAGGCATGAAGTTTGACGTGTGCTACACCTCAGTGCTGAAACGCGCTATCCAGACCCTGTGGACCATAATGGAGGTCACTGACCAGATGTGGCTGCCCGTGATTCGCACCTGGCGCCTGAACGAGCGCCACTACGGAGGCCTCACTGGTCTGAACAAGGCAGAGACCGCCGAGAAGCACGGCGAGGAGCAGGTGAAGATCTGGCGTCGATCTTTTGACATCCCACCTCCACCTATGGATAAGGATCACCCTTACCACAAAATCATCAGTGAGGTGAGACGCCTAAACTTAACCATCATATAGCTCCTTACAAGTGCAACAGTCTGCTTCTGTTTTGGTTAATTCCAGTCCCGGCGTTACAAAGAACTGAAGTCTGGTGAACTGCCTACATGCGAGTCTCTGAAGGACACCATTGCACGTGCCTTGCCATTCTGGAACGAGGTTATTGCTCCACAAATCAAAGCAGGGAAGAATGTTATCATCGCTGCCCACGGCAACAGCCTCCGTGGCATAGTCAAGCACCTGGAGGGTGAGTTTCGCAGTCAGCAAGCGGGCACAGTCCTTTTGTTTTTAAAATCTAAAACTCTTAAATAGTTTCCAGAGATTTAATTCCAGAGAACAACACAACTATGAATAGATCTGCATAGAAGAAAAGGCCTTGAGATACTAAGCTTTTGATTCCACTGCTTATAAATAGCCTGCAAAGACTCTTGCACTGAAGTGCAGGGTAGAGGGTCATGAGTCTGGTTCCCATTACAGTCACGACCTTTATGTCGAAAGGTTGTACATTTTTAAGCAGTGGTCAGGGATGAATAGGGGAGTTTAGCATTCTCTGGGAATAACAGAAGAAGTGTCAGGCAAACAATAAGAAAGGCAGATTATTTTTATATGTATATAAAAACATGTAATTAATTTAAAACAGAATAAATGTGAAAAAACTGAATAGTTAATTACTTAAATTTGTCACTAATTCATTAAAAATAGCACAGATCATTTGAATGTGCCATTAATAAAATACTTATTTTATTCACAAGAAACATCTAATATTTTAATGTATTTTTGTAAAGTATTTTTTATTTTCACTATGTGCGAAACATACATTTTAATTTAAACAGTCTGTCATAACATAAAAGTCAGTGTGACGTGCAAAGGCTGTGCTATACAGTTTAATTGGTCTGCTTCAGACTTCCTGTGCACATTTAACCAACATAAAGCTGGGGGCAATTTGTCGGGAACAATGACAATTTGTACTGTTATCCAGTTCAAATGCTCCTACTTCTGATTTCAGGGTTTGTTTGTGTTGTCTTTTCCAGATATGTCTGATGCAGCCATCATGGAACTGAACCTGCCAACAGGAATCCCAATCGTATACGAACTGGATGCAGATCTGAAGCCGGTCAAGCCCATGTCTTTCCTCGGTGATGAGGAAACCGTGAAGAAGGCCATGGAGGCTGTGGCTGCCCAGGGAAAAGCCAAGAAGTAAGCCGGCCATGGAGGTTCCATGAGGAAGCAGAAAATGAGACTTTTCATCCCCTAATTCTTCCAGATTTTCCTCATATTTCATTCCAGATTGGGGAAATGGTTAATGGTTGGGAGGAGGGCCAGGCCCCCACATTTTACACAGCCACACATCACTCAGCCCTTTTAAATTGTGGTCAAGCTCTATTTTTTGGGTTCACCACTCTGGCACATCCAATAAATAAGTCATGTTTGTACGTCTGCCTTTTTCTTATCCTCACATCTTTTCCTTTTTTTCTCCCCACATACGCGGTCATCTTTTTTTTCTATACACCCACACTTTTCCATAGCAATTTGGAAGTCAGTGGTTTCAGCAAAGCACAAAGGTGCTGTGAAATTTTATCCTGAGGTAGCACAAGCGGATGGGGGGGAGGGGTTGGATGTGAAATGCAGTCTGAGAGAAAAGTCAATGGGTTCATCTTGGCAGTGTTCCCACAATGCAGGCTTGTTTGTTTTCAACTCTAATCAGATCAGAGAAAAATGCGATAACAAAATGGTTTTAAGTAACTACAAATCACACAAGTAACAGCCAGTCAATAGCTTTTAAGACATATGGATCATGTGGGAAATAATGCATTAAACATAGATATGGCATCACTCCTGTTATCACTCCAATAGCCTGCAGATTTAGCAAGTGCAGAAGCAAATTACACAAATGTCATTCAATTATTAACCTACAAGTATTCTATGCCTAATGCGATTGTCCTACAACATCACAAATAAGAATCAGTCGTGAGGATAAAAGTCAAGTGAAGCCTTGATGTAAATTCTCACTTTTTATATTTGTTAATAAGCATTAAAGACCATGTGGTACTTAATGTGGACTATTAGAAGTGTTACAGCGTTAACAGTTCATTTACCTTAAGGCATGAGTAAAATAATTTCAACCATAAAAAGATGCATTTACAGCCACACTAGTCCCACTTTATTCCCAGTGGAGCATCAAATTAAATCCAATGCTATCTGAGACTGCACTTTCACAAAGGTCACAATATCAAAGTGTGTTTACTGAAGTGACTCCAGGTACACGATGCATACACTGTTTGGAGACACTTTTTTGATGCCATGCAGTTCCTAGGTGATTTACCAACTGAGCAGCCTGTGATTAGAAACTGGAAGCCACACTAAAAAAAATCAGATGTTTTTTTCTTGTTTATTAAATACATCATAAGTGAACATTACCTCTCCAGTTTCTGCATTAAACAACAAAACAAAAAAAGAAAAAAGTGAAGCAGCAATATGGATAAATGATGTTTAAATAACAGGAACTTGAAGATAATAAGCCTAATGGGTATATTAAGTAGGTAAAACAGCTACATCAGTAACTAGTATTGCATCAGATGTCAAAATATACATTTGCATGACTTTTTATAGATCAAAAATATTTAATCCAATCACTTTTGTTCCATTTGCTTCCATTGTCATTATTTTATTAAGCCACTTATTTACCTGTTTTGTTGATTATGCCAGCTTTGGTTCCTTGTACTTCCAAGCAGTTTATTTACATGTCATTGCTAATTTAAAAACAAAACATTTTACAATCAGCAGATCAGACCTACAAAAAGGCAAAACAAGACATAAGCCAATAAAACTCTGATCACTACATTTCTAATTTACAAGTTGACTGCAACTGCTACAGCAATTTTTATACTGTGCAGATTTCTTACATTTCACTTAAACCACTTTATGTTAATTGATCACAGCAGGAGACCAGGAAGTTTAAAATCTTCTGTTTCACAGCATTCATTATGAGCACAAGTTGACATTTTTACAATGTCATAAGAAGAAACCTTAGACAAGGTACAGCCTGGTATTTCAATGTTGTTGCAGTGCCACCTAGTGATCAAGTGAGTAAATGAATCTATGGGTGGTTGAACAGATAAAAAGTATTGTAATGAAATGGACCATATCTGAAATCATATTCTTGACAAAGAAAGATTTTTTTAAGCATTTAAAGTGACAAGTTATTTTTACATAACTTTGAATTCTCAACTCTGGGTAAAAAAAACTACACTTCTACAAAAAACAGTTAAAGATTTTTACATGGGGGAAAAAATGGATACAAATAATTCTCCAAGGCTCTGACAGGTTCGATGTGCATCAGGAAGGCTTGATGCAGTCTTCAGTAGAGTTTTAATCATCAGCTTCAGTACTGGCTTGTCTCCTAAAGGATTTGAAAAAACTTGGGAGAGACACAACCTTATAACGATTCTTCTTGTATCCGAGTGCTTCATGTGTTTCTTCTTTTGCTGCATCTACATATTCTCCAGCACTGGTGACGTTCTTTTCTATATTGTTTATCAACTCCCCCTAGTGGAAATTAAAAAAAAAAAAGACACAATGTTAGTCATTTCATCAGTTATATTTAAATCCGTCCTCAATAAACATTTATTTTTGGGGCAGCCATTTTACCTGAATTTCCAACAGCATGGCCGTGTCTGTAATTATCTCATGTAGTTCTTTAATGCTGTACTCAAGGCTGATGATGTTCTGATGACGTCTTTCAATCTCAGAGAGAGCCCGACTTGATAATTGGGCATCAGAATGGATCTTTGTTAGAGGGGAAAAAAGGGACATTATATTTTTTTTTATTCAAATACTACAACATTCTATTGGAAATAGATCTGGAATTTCACCCACATTAGTTATGAAAATGGCAAGATTATCACGTTGCAGCATATCCTCCAGCTCGTCATCTGTTGTGACTTTATCCACTATGAGAAACAAATGAGAAGTTGGCACTTAGAATCTTTTTATTTCATTTTGAAATTAGAAATTACAAAATCAAAGCAACAGCATCACTGCAGTAAAAGAACTGAAAAATGATATGCACTACTGGAAGTTTACTGTAGAATGTCACAAATAAGGCAAAATACTATTCTAAAACATACCTGCACACATAACACTGCTTCAAAGTTATCCCAATGAACAAACTGGATAAAAAGATACACAAATACTCTATTGGAATGTGGTTTAATACATCAACCTTTTCCAGCCTAGTGATACATACAATAACAATGCTCAAAACAATCTTGGCAGGAAATTGAGTAAATGCAAGTCATCTTATTTACATGCTAAATAAAACAATCAGACTAGAAATGGTAAAGAATAAGACCAGAATCTGCTTTATTGGCCAAGTTTCTGAACGCAAAGAAGAGATTTGACTTTGATTTCAGTTTGTTGTCAAAGAAAAGCATTGAAACTGGAAATAAAAAGCAATTATTATTGCAATAGTGACTCACCAATCTCGAGCTGTCTCTGAATTTGGGCCTTGCATTTCTCTCTGAAGGAAATCTGGATCTTATGGTAACTCTTCATGACTTCAGAAAACCAACGAGTCAGGTGTGAGTGCTGGCAGAAGGGAGTTGGCAAAATTATTTATTTGGAAGCCAAGGTTAAAATTTGCAATGCAATGACTAGTACAGTGACAGCCTATGACACAAAGCAGGCCATATGCAATTACAATCACAAACTGGTATGATAAAAGGTTTATATTTGCTCATTTCTCTTTTTTATGAAATTACACAGTGACATTATTGTTGCAGCATAATCTCACAAAAAAAAGAATCAATAGTGTATTTTTATTTTGTTTGCTGTGGCATAGAGATTAATTTGTTTTTCCACAAAATGTGGAAGATTAAAAAATGCCATTTGACGCTGATGTTTGCTGAGCTGCACTGAACTCATTAACCATTTTTCTTCTACCATCACAAACATAAACGTGGAGTTTCCTAATCCCTGCAGGAACTTTGAAAGCAACAGTTTATTTTGGTCAGATGAGACCAAGTTTGAGCTTTTTAAACAAATAATGCTTCTGGTGGGTTTGGCAATAAACAAAGGATGACTTTGTATGAAAGAACCTCATGCTCACTGAAAACAATGGTGTTATTCTGTGGATAATTTTCTTTTTCAAAGAGACTGAGAAGCTAGTGAGAGGGCACTAGTTTCTCAGAACATCAGAATAGAAGGAATGACTTGATTTTAACAAATAAATGGAGAAAAATTAAAGTATTGGGTACAAACCTGATTCCTCTGAATTCGATAGATTACAGAGTTATTAGTTCTGTTGTCTTCTGATGGACAGTTCTTCTGCATTACTGAAATACACAAGACAGATCCAGTGTAATTACAAGCTACCTCAGATAGGAACTAACATACGCTGCAGGTTTCTCTTCACAATTTACATAGCAAAGCAAAAATATTCTGAGAGCTTTTAATAATGATTGAATGACGATGAGCTGTAGTGGACAGTGACGCACTTTATTTCCTCTCCTATTCATTTGCCAGTCAAATTATACCATTCTGACTTCACTCCAAGTATTTAAGCAAGTTTGCCGTTTGGCAAAGCTACATTTATTTCAAATGACTGACCAAAGGGAAATATTAAAAATGTACACAAATATTCCATGGGTTCCAGCAATTTCGACTCCATTTTGTAACACCTACATTTTAACTTGGTTCGGACCAGGTTGGCGTTGTGTCTGGTCTCGTTGTTTATCAGCTCCAGTTCATCTTTACTTCCTAAAAAAACACACAAAACAAACAGACTGAACAAATTTACCTGATAAGAGGAGGAACTCTTTTTTTTCTGTGTCTAAACCAATCTAAAAAGCTTAGGCTACATTTCTCTATATGGT
>NW_006800085.1:1540302-1574226 GCF_000485575.1 Poecilia formosa
AGCTCAGATGGGAAAATCTGTTGGAAGGTCAACTGATAATCGTGGATTTCCCAAATTTGGTCTTGTTGAAAAAATCCCATAAGATGTTCCTTTTGGATACTTTTCTTTGCAGTTAGGGATACACTAACAAAGGCAACTAGAATGATAGATGGAGGAAAATACACAGTGATCTTTCACAAACAAACTGCCAGAAGCTGCTAGAGATACACCAGACCATCACACTCCAGTAGATCAGTAAGTCTAAACATGCACACAAAATTACATTGGAATATATCAAAGCCTATTTATGTGTTGGTTTGGCTTACTAGACATTTTGCAGGTTCATTTTCTATACTTTTAGTGTAGTTTAAATCTTTGATAATCTGATTTCATGATGAAACCTCCAGTCACAATTTTCTTTAGAGTAAATTTTGTTTCCTCCTTCATTTTGAAATATGCCTTTCCGTGATGTCTGGTTTGATTTATTTCCTATTGTTCCTGGTTTTTGTCACTTCAGCTGCTTCATACGTAATTGCTCTCACTCTCTGCTGAATATGTCAGACATATCCAAACAATTTGGCTGAAAACCTAAAAGCTACACTGTGTGCTTCGGCCTGCTGCCAGCTTCTGCTTGGTTCTTTTCAGCTTCTTTACCACCTAAGCACTACCTTAGGGTCAGAGACTCTCTACTAACTCCCAGAAGTGTCTGGGTGAGCATAGACGCCATCCGTCTTTCTCAAAATCCTGACTACTGTCCATATCAAGCAAGTCAAGTCCAAAATAAACTCAAGTTGCCAATTCAAGGTGAATCACTGAATTTGGCATACAAATGATGGAATATGATATAATTTGGTGTTTTTTGCATTACATGCTACACATAACCAAAGCTCAAAGTGTATCCTTCCATTGACATTTACAGAGACAGATTGTCGTCTCCAAGTTTGTCTGTTTTGTGACCCACAAAGCTCAAGCTTGGTTCTCCCTCAGTCAGACCAGCCAGTTGTTTTAGGAAGACCTGACTTCAGCTGACCATAAATTGTTAATTAATAACTACAACTTGCAAGGCAAAGGGTTTTGCTTGTGAAGAAGGAAGACTGCTCTGTTGGTAAGAATTGTCCACACACAATAAATTTTAAGTGCATATATACAACAACCTGCCCTGCGATGGACTGGTGGCCTTTCCAGAGTGTACCCCGCCTCCCGCCTGTTGACAGCAAGAGGTAAGCACCAGCACCCCTCCCAAAGCCAATGGGATAAGGGTGTAAGAAAATGGATGGATGGATAAATATACAACAACCCAAGCCTCATCACAGAGAGGAAAAAAAAAAGAATTAGGCTGCTGTTTCTGTAAGCTCCTCCCTCAGCAGAAATTTGGAGCAGAGCGAGTTGTGCCTTTCTTGACTTCTTGAAGCCGCAGCGAGCCACGTCGTCAATTCTAAATAAAAAAAAGAAGCTACTCAGGTTTTAGGTGGTGGTATAGTTTGTTCACAAGTAGCCTTGTACAACCAAATTAAACTTGTATTGGGAAAAAAAAATAAAATTGTCGAAAGCTCCTTAAAGAATGATAGATCACTGGAAATAAATCATCCTTAAAGATAATCCCTGAGAAATAATTGGTGTAAAATTATTATACTAAAAGTGCAAAATTTAAAAGTTATCCTCAGATAACTTACTCCGCCCGCTGGCTGCATTTGGCCCTCTCACAAGTAACACAATATATCACTTTAGAATGGCCCGTTAAAACTCCAGACAGAAATTCAATGTGCAGCAAGACTTAAATGTTAATGTTTACAGATTAACGCCATCCAGCATGCCTGAGCGTGGACAGCTTTGCAGGACTGGACAAGAATTTAAATTTGCATATTTACCTCAAAGCAATTGCTGCTTGCACTAAAATATTCCACAAAGTGGAGTTGAATTTAAGTGCAGACTGTACCATTTGCATTTTCATACTTTGTTTTCTATCTGTTGCGGTGAATACATACTGTGGACTGCATGTTTATGTTCAAAAGGCATATTTTAAATTATTTAAGGCAAGTCTTCCTGTTTGCTGTCTGTTGACTTTCATTTTGCAAAAACTATTTTAGTCAAGTGCTGCTTGCCTATACATGCAGTTACTTAGACGCCCCTTAAATGCTGACTTAGACTTTTTATTTTCCTATGCCTGATGATTACATGAATCTGTGCATATAATGTGCAATGACCTGCTCAGCATTTTGCACATGAAGACTCATCTCACCCAGTCAGCATCATATATTTTTGCTGTTCATTGCAGTGCTTTGCATCAATATCACTGAACAGAGTTTGAATGTGAGTGCGGTGTGTGGGATTTGACCGTGCTTTGATCTGTAACCAGTGCTGTTTGTGTAATTTTTCCTTGCACCAGAGGCCAGTAGAGCCCTCAAAGGCAGTTCGGAGCTCCTATATACAGTGAAAGCTGTGTGACTCCGCAGGCTGAGTCATCGGAACAGTTGTGATCACGCAAACTCCCTTGTGTCCACTTTTTCCATCTCTACCAGCAGCTTCGCAATCTGCACCGAGGCGATTTGTTGCAGACAAGATGCTTACAGAACTCTGGGCGACACAACCGAGGCAGCAGATCATTAAGTCGCCCCTTCAACCAAATGAAAATGCTTAGAGGCGTAATGACAAACTTGTGGCTTGTTAGGTCAAGAGAGATGATGAGTACTGAATGTCAGGTATTAACAAACACTGATAGTTAACAAAAACATGAAACAGGCTACATTGTTTTATACCAACTTGAAACAAAAAGTGTAACTAGCAAACGGGTGAATGTGGTCACCAGTTTCCCAATACTACTGAAATTTAATATGGTTGTTAAAAAAATATAACCAGAGAAATTTAAGGCAAAGGAGTTTTTTTTTTTCTTACAATGCAGTTTTTTTATATACAGTACAACTCAAGGTCACATGATGCAGGTTGGCATTAATCCTAGAATTCCATATTCTTTTTTTGGACCTCTGCCTTTCTAGTGGATCATAATTTCACAGGAGGATGACAGAACACTTTGCTTCATATTTCAGCTTTTGGATTTTGTGGTTCAGTTTCCAAGCCAGCTCCATTATGTCCGTTCTGGGAGTTTCTCATTGCTCCTTCCTGGCATTACATTTCCTATATGATGCAGAATATTTAGCTTCTGAGACTTGTTCTTGTAGAATACTGTATACACTTGCATTTGTTCAATACAACACAAGAACATAGAAGAGTAAAGCAAATGTTTGACTTTTCTTATATAAAAGAATGAAAGTGTTCTTTTTCTTTCACTTTTTTTGATTAAACCTGATACTATTTTGTGCAATTCATTTTTTCTAAAAGTTAAAAAAGAAGGAATAATACCGATAAAAAACATCACTTGCTTATTCTTTACAAGATCAACCCCTAGTGGTCATAATAAGACACAACATTAAAATCAGACTACATATTTGTCAAGAATTTCATGGATTTATGTTGGAAAACTAGAGATTTTGAAACAACTCAGAATTTGTACAAAATTTCACGTTCACAGTTTTAAGCCTATAAATAATGATTTCTGCATATTTCCTTTATTGACAAATGGACTACAGATGAATGAATGGATTAAGTTGTAGTAGATAGTTGCTTAGTCCTTGGAGAGAAAATCATAAAGTTTTAATGTTTATATGGTATAAAAATATAAAAGTATACATTTCAAAATGCAATGGATTTAAAAGTACCATGTATGGATAAAAAAAAGTGGACAATGGAACCTGGATGGATAAATGAAAACTGAATGATGGACAAATGGGCAGATATAGGGATGAATGGACACATGATGATGACCAAAGAATCAAGAAGGGTGAATATTAGAAAAAGGACAGATGGATAAATGGATGAATGACAAACAAAAAATGAATGTATGCATGGCAAGTCGATGATGAATGAATGCAGAATGGATGGATGGCGGACAAATGGAAAGACAGGTGGATGATGCATGTATGGATTGATAAAAGGTCAAAGGTTTTCAAACAAATGGATTGGAAATGTAAAAGTCACTATGAATCGTTCACAGTAGTTTTATTGTCAGCTTTGTAGCAATTCATTTTAGGATGAGGAAGCTATGTGCCACCAACTCTGCTCTTTACACTTTTGTTGCACAGATCTCATTTTAAAAGTCATGTTGCTATTTTGGTTTATCCCTGACCTCTGGCCTTCCCATAAGCCCAGTTGCTGTCTGGTTTATTGGCCTGCTTTGTGTGTCCATCAGAGGGTGAAATGCCCTCACAGGTGGAATGCTGGGGGGCTGGTCCGCTATAAAAAGAGTTCGGTATGTTGTCTGGGATCACTGTTGGGCAGCCAGTAAGTGTGTGAAAGAGCAACTTAGAACGGCTGAGGGCTCTGTGTCTAGTTTAGAGCTAAAAATCCAAGGAAAACTATTAAATATGACTGCTGTCCACCGCTTAGTTATTGTCCGCCATGGAGAGAGTGCCTGGAACCAGGAGAACCGCTTCTGCGGATGGTTTGACGCCGACCTCAGTGAGAAGGGTGTGGAGGAGGCCAAGCGTGGAGCCCAGGCCATTAAGGAGGCAGGCATGAAGTTTGACGTGTGCTACACCTCAGTGCTGAAACGCGCTATCCAGACCCTGTGGACCATAATGGAGGTCACTGACCAGATGTGGCTGCCCGTGATTCGCACCTGGCGCCTGAACGAGCGCCACTACGGAGGCCTCACTGGTCTGAACAAGGCAGAGACCGCCGAGAAGCACGGCGAGGAGCAGGTGAAGATCTGGCGTCGATCTTTTGACATCCCACCTCCACCTATGGATAAGGATCACCCTTACCACAAAATCATCAGTGAGGTGAGACGCCTAAACTTAACCATCATATAGCTCCTTACAAGTGCAACAGTCTGCTTCTGTTTTGGTTAATTCCAGTCCCGGCGTTACAAAGAACTGAAGTCTGGTGAACTGCCTACATGCGAGTCTCTGAAGGACACCATTGCACGTGCCTTGCCATTCTGGAACGAGGTTATTGCTCCACAAATCAAAGCAGGGAAGAATGTTATCATCGCTGCCCACGGCAACAGCCTCCGTGGCATAGTCAAGCACCTGGAGGGTGAGTTTCGCAGTCAGCAAGCGGGCACAGTCCTTTTGTTTTTAAAATCTAAAACTCTTAAATAGTTTCCAGAGATTTAATTCCAGAGAACAACACAACTATGAATAGATCTGCATAGAAGAAAAGGCCTTGAGATACTAAGCTTTTGATTCCACTGCTTATAAATAGCCTGCAAAGACTCTTGCACTGAAGTGCAGGGTAGAGGGTCATGAGTCTGGTTCCCATTACAGTCACGACCTTTATGTCGAAAGGTTGTACATTTTTAAGCAGTGGTCAGGGATGAATAGGGGAGTTTAGCATTCTCTGGGAATAACAGAAGAAGTGTCAGGCAAACAATAAGAAAGGCAGATTATTTTTATATGTATATAAAAACATGTAATTAATTTAAAACAGAATAAATGTGAAAAAACTGAATAGTTAATTACTTAAATTTGTCACTAATTCATTAAAAATAGCACAGATCATTTGAATGTGCCATTAATAAAATACTTATTTTATTCACAAGAAACATCTAATATTTTAATGTATTTTTGTAAAGTATTTTTTATTTTCACTATGTGCGAAACATACATTTTAATTTAAACAGTCTGTCATAACATAAAAGTCAGTGTGACGTGCAAAGGCTGTGCTATACAGTTTAATTGGTCTGCTTCAGACTTCCTGTGCACATTTAACCAACATAAAGCTGGGGGCAATTTGTCGGGAACAATGACAATTTGTACTGTTATCCAGTTCAAATGCTCCTACTTCTGATTTCAGGGTTTGTTTGTGTTGTCTTTTCCAGATATGTCTGATGCAGCCATCATGGAACTGAACCTGCCAACAGGAATCCCAATCGTATACGAACTGGATGCAGATCTGAAGCCGGTCAAGCCCATGTCTTTCCTCGGTGATGAGGAAACCGTGAAGAAGGCCATGGAGGCTGTGGCTGCCCAGGGAAAAGCCAAGAAGTAAGCCGGCCATGGAGGTTCCATGAGGAAGCAGAAAATGAGACTTTTCATCCCCTAATTCTTCCAGATTTTCCTCATATTTCATTCCAGATTGGGGAAATGGTTAATGGTTGGGAGGAGGGCCAGGCCCCCACATTTTACACAGCCACACATCACTCAGCCCTTTTAAATTGTGGTCAAGCTCTATTTTTTGGGTTCACCACTCTGGCACATCCAATAAATAAGTCATGTTTGTACGTCTGCCTTTTTCTTATCCTCACATCTTTTCCTTTTTTTCTCCCCACATACGCGGTCATCTTTTTTTTCTATACACCCACACTTTTCCATAGCAATTTGGAAGTCAGTGGTTTCAGCAAAGCACAAAGGTGCTGTGAAATTTTATCCTGAGGTAGCACAAGCGGATGGGGGGGAGGGGTTGGATGTGAAATGCAGTCTGAGAGAAAAGTCAATGGGTTCATCTTGGCAGTGTTCCCACAATGCAGGCTTGTTTGTTTTCAACTCTAATCAGATCAGAGAAAAATGCGATAACAAAATGGTTTTAAGTAACTACAAATCACACAAGTAACAGCCAGTCAATAGCTTTTAAGACATATGGATCATGTGGGAAATAATGCATTAAACATAGATATGGCATCACTCCTGTTATCACTCCAATAGCCTGCAGATTTAGCAAGTGCAGAAGCAAATTACACAAATGTCATTCAATTATTAACCTACAAGTATTCTATGCCTAATGCGATTGTCCTACAACATCACAAATAAGAATCAGTCGTGAGGATAAAAGTCAAGTGAAGCCTTGATGTAAATTCTCACTTTTTATATTTGTTAATAAGCATTAAAGACCATGTGGTACTTAATGTGGACTATTAGAAGTGTTACAGCGTTAACAGTTCATTTACCTTAAGGCATGAGTAAAATAATTTCAACCATAAAAAGATGCATTTACAGCCACACTAGTCCCACTTTATTCCCAGTGGAGCATCAAATTAAATCCAATGCTATCTGAGACTGCACTTTCACAAAGGTCACAATATCAAAGTGTGTTTACTGAAGTGACTCCAGGTACACGATGCATACACTGTTTGGAGACACTTTTTTGATGCCATGCAGTTCCTAGGTGATTTACCAACTGAGCAGCCTGTGATTAGAAACTGGAAGCCACACTAAAAAAAATCAGATGTTTTTTTCTTGTTTATTAAATACATCATAAGTGAACATTACCTCTCCAGTTTCTGCATTAAACAACAAAACAAAAAAAGAAAAAAGTGAAGCAGCAATATGGATAAATGATGTTTAAATAACAGGAACTTGAAGATAATAAGCCTAATGGGTATATTAAGTAGGTAAAACAGCTACATCAGTAACTAGTATTGCATCAGATGTCAAAATATACATTTGCATGACTTTTTATAGATCAAAAATATTTAATCCAATCACTTTTGTTCCATTTGCTTCCATTGTCATTATTTTATTAAGCCACTTATTTACCTGTTTTGTTGATTATGCCAGCTTTGGTTCCTTGTACTTCCAAGCAGTTTATTTACATGTCATTGCTAATTTAAAAACAAAACATTTTACAATCAGCAGATCAGACCTACAAAAAGGCAAAACAAGACATAAGCCAATAAAACTCTGATCACTACATTTCTAATTTACAAGTTGACTGCAACTGCTACAGCAATTTTTATACTGTGCAGATTTCTTACATTTCACTTAAACCACTTTATGTTAATTGATCACAGCAGGAGACCAGGAAGTTTAAAATCTTCTGTTTCACAGCATTCATTATGAGCACAAGTTGACATTTTTACAATGTCATAAGAAGAAACCTTAGACAAGGTACAGCCTGGTATTTCAATGTTGTTGCAGTGCCACCTAGTGATCAAGTGAGTAAATGAATCTATGGGTGGTTGAACAGATAAAAAGTATTGTAATGAAATGGACCATATCTGAAATCATATTCTTGACAAAGAAAGATTTTTTTAAGCATTTAAAGTGACAAGTTATTTTTACATAACTTTGAATTCTCAACTCTGGGTAAAAAAAACTACACTTCTACAAAAAACAGTTAAAGATTTTTACATGGGGGAAAAAATGGATACAAATAATTCTCCAAGGCTCTGACAGGTTCGATGTGCATCAGGAAGGCTTGATGCAGTCTTCAGTAGAGTTTTAATCATCAGCTTCAGTACTGGCTTGTCTCCTAAAGGATTTGAAAAAACTTGGGAGAGACACAACCTTATAACGATTCTTCTTGTATCCGAGTGCTTCATGTGTTTCTTCTTTTGCTGCATCTACATATTCTCCAGCACTGGTGACGTTCTTTTCTATATTGTTTATCAACTCCCCCTAGTGGAAATTAAAAAAAAAAAAGACACAATGTTAGTCATTTCATCAGTTATATTTAAATCCGTCCTCAATAAACATTTATTTTTGGGGCAGCCATTTTACCTGAATTTCCAACAGCATGGCCGTGTCTGTAATTATCTCATGTAGTTCTTTAATGCTGTACTCAAGGCTGATGATGTTCTGATGACGTCTTTCAATCTCAGAGAGAGCCCGACTTGATAATTGGGCATCAGAATGGATCTTTGTTAGAGGGGAAAAAAGGGACATTATATTTTTTTTTATTCAAATACTACAACATTCTATTGGAAATAGATCTGGAATTTCACCCACATTAGTTATGAAAATGGCAAGATTATCACGTTGCAGCATATCCTCCAGCTCGTCATCTGTTGTGACTTTATCCACTATGAGAAACAAATGAGAAGTTGGCACTTAGAATCTTTTTATTTCATTTTGAAATTAGAAATTACAAAATCAAAGCAACAGCATCACTGCAGTAAAAGAACTGAAAAATGATATGCACTTCTGGAAGTTTACTGTAGAGTGTCACAAATAAGGCAAAATACTATTCTAAAACATACCTGCACACATAACACTGCTTCAAAGTTATCCCAATGAACAAACTGGTAAAAAGATACACAAATACTCTATTGGAATGTGGTTTAATACATCAACCTTTTCCAGCCTAGTGATACATACAATAACAATGCTCAAAACAATCTTGGCAGGAAATTGAGTAAATGCAAGTCATCTTATTTACATGCTAAATAAAACAATCAGACTAGAAATGGTAAAGAATAAGACCAGAATCTGCTTTATTGGCTAAGTTTCTGAACGCAAAGAAGAGATTTGACTTTGATTTCAGTTTGTTGTCAAAGAAAAGCATTGAAACTGGAAATAAAAAGCAATTATTATTGCAATAGTGACTCACCAATCTCGAGCTGTCTCTGAATTTGGGCCTTGCATTTCTCTCTGAAGGAAATCTGGATCTTATGGTAACTCTTCATGACTTCAGAAAACCAACGAGTCAGGTGTGAGTGCTGGCAGAAGGGAGTTGGCAAAATTATTTATTTGGAAGCCAAGGTTAAAATTTGCAATGCAATGACTAGTACAGTGACAGCCTATGACACAAAGCAGGCCATATGCAATTACAATCACAAACTGGTATGATAAAAGGTTTATATTTGCTCATTTCTCTTTTTTATGAAATTACACAGTGACATTATTGTTGCAGCATAATCTCACAAAAAAAAGAATCAATAGTGTATTTTTATTTTGTTTACTGTGGCATAGAGACCAATTTGTTTTTCCACAAAATGTGGAAGATTAAAAAATGCCATTTGACGCTGATGTTTGCTGAGCTGCACTGAACTCATTAACCATTTTTCTTCTACCATCACAAACATAAACGTGGAGTTTCCTAATCCCTGCAGGAACTTTGAAAGCAACAGTTTATTTTGGTCAGATGAGACCAAGTTTGAGCTTTTTAAACAAATAATGCTTCTGGTGGGTTTGGCAATAAACAAAGGATGACTTTGTATGAAAGAACCTCATGCTCACTGAAAACAATGGTGTTATTCTGTGGATAATTTTCTTTTTCAAAGAGACTGAGAAGCTAGTGAGAGGGCACTAGTTTCTCAGAACATCAGAATAGAAGGAATGACTTGATTTTAACAAATAAATGGAGAAAAATTAAAGTATTGGGTACAAACCTGATTCCTCTGAATTCGATAGATTACAGAGTTATTAGTTCTGTTGTCTTCTGATGGACAGTTCTTCTGCATTACTGAAATACACAAGACAGATCCAGTGTAATTACAAGCTACCTCAGATAGGAACTAACATACGCTGCAGGTTTCTCTTCACAATTTACATAGCAAAGCAAAAATATTCTGAGAGCTTTTAATAATGATTGAATGACGATGAGCTGTAGTGGACAGTGACGCACTTTATTTCCTCTCCTATTCATTTGCCAGTCAAATTATACCATTCTGACTTCACTCCAAGTATTTAAGCAAGTTTGCTGTTTGGCAAAGCTACATTTATTTCAAATGACTGACCAAAGGGAAATATTAAAAATGTACACAAATATTCCATGGGTTCCAGCAATTTCGACTCCATTTTGTAACACCTACATTTTAACTTGGTTCGGACCAGGTTGGCGTTGTGTCTGGTCTCGTTGTTTATCAGCTCCAGTTCATCTTTACTTCCTAAAAAAACACACAAAACAAACAGACTGAACAAATTTACCTGATAAGAGGAGGAACTCTTTTTTTTTTTTTTCTGTGTCTAAACCAATCTAAAAAGCTTAGGCTACATTTCTCTATATGGTAGAACTGTGGTTATCAGTAATTTTGCGTAACAACATAAAACAGTGTATTTAAGCTAAATCTAGCCAATGCAAGGAAAATATATCGAAACATCCCAAAACACTGGTTGTTCACATCTTAAATTCTGTAAGCATGGCTACATAATCTTTTTCACCTCTAAATAGCACAGATATGCTTACAGGGCATTGCTATATTGGTTTCTGTGCCTCTTCTGTAAACAACTAAAGCTCTGTTAAGCTTCTCATATTTCTGTTGCTCTTGTTTTTTTTTTGTGTGTGTGTGTATCTTTAGGGAGCTTAACAGAACATTGAGTCGCTACACAATTTAAAGGTTTCACTAAATATTCCAGAAAGTCTTACCTTTGCCACTGTCCGAAGAGGAAAGGATGCTGCAGTGTCTTTTTTCCATGTCCTCTGTTTGGCTGGAGATTTTTTCTATGAGGTTTCTTACCTCACACACCTACACACAAAAATCCCACCAACATTAGTCATTGAAATGTCAGAACAAGCCTAAAAACA
Source organism: Poecilia formosa (assembly GCF_000485575.1). Taxonomy (NCBI): domain Eukaryota; kingdom Metazoa; phylum Chordata; class Actinopteri; order Cyprinodontiformes; family Poeciliidae; genus Poecilia; species Poecilia formosa. Next base: position 1,551,520 of record NW_006800085.1, read on the forward strand.
AAACAAAACAAAACAAAAAACACCAATGTTTTCATCTCTGTTCTTTGTATTTTCTGTAGAGAACTTTAAATTACTGTTTATGTGAATGATGTTAAACATATACAAACTTGCATTCCCTCATTTCTTTTTGCAAGTTTTAATTCTTGGTAAACTACATTGAATCTGTGACAGTAAAATAAAACAAAATGCTTAAGTTCTGTGTATATTGTGGTCCATCACTTCACATTAGGAACTTAAAGTAGATCAGCTGGCATTATTGACCTGGTTAAAGAAAATTATATGTAAAATTATGACATATTTAAGCTGCAAAAGGAATAGTTTAACACATTTGAGGCTTCATTGCGCCCAATCAATTAGAATTTTTATCAAGCAGAAAGTAGGTAGCCTGTGGTCTCCTAATACTTAACAATATAATGTGCAAATGAATATAAGTAGTAAACTTTGGCAACATGGCAAAGTAAACCATTGCCATGTTTTTGTGTGGGAGCTAGAGTGACCAGAAAGAACCATGCAAAAGTCATCCAAAATTATCACTGCCCAACATTCAAACCCAGGAGCTTTTGCTGCGAGGCAACCATGCAGCCCATTTAAGTTTTACTGTTGTAAAATGTAACTTTAATCATATGCTTTAAGAAGCATCTGTTGCTAAGACTAACAAATGACAACGACTGCAACCAGAATGTGGCCAAAGCTTCTGGTTTCAAAGATGTTGTGACTAATGCAGTTTTACGTGCAAGCTTACCGTTTTAAAAAAATCCTCCATTTCGGCTCCTCTCTCTGTCGAATTGCTCATAGTATCCGTTTGCTGCGAGTAAAAAAAGCGAGTGTGAATTTATTACGCCACTTTAATGTTTTGGCATAAATAAAAAGCGCTTCGTTGCACACAAAACTAGCTTCTTTTCTCTTCTAAAGTTTTATATGAAAAGCCGTTTTTACTCCTCCTCGGTGGAATTTATCACAACTACAAAATACTACACGAACAGTCAGGACACCCACGGGATTCACAATAAGACTCGACCTCACCTGAAGTCTGTCCTTCCTCCTGGGGGATGAGGTCATCGAACGCACCTGTAATAAAGGGCGTGGGCACGCAGGCGCGTTCCCGTCTGAACAAACAAAGACAGCTTCAGCAAGCCACCTTTCTTCAAGCCAAAATGACTGCATATTAAAACAAACCTATGGATATTTATCGCTAAGCTTTACGCCTATTGTGAAAAAGTGTAGAGAAATATTAACGAAAACGCAAACTCTTACACTTACAGAGTTTTCCGTTAATATGAAGCCGGTTCCCGTTTTCGGATTGGTTACTTTGAAAGAGTGACACACCTGTAAACAGCCGGGCTAACCAATAAGAAGACGAGAGTTACAGCAACTGGGTGCGTTTCATAACAGTTAGCCGCCGAACGACCTAGGAATAAGTGATGACCAAAATATGAAAGAGGAGTTTTCCTGAGGAAAACGAGTTTTTGCCGGAGATGTAACGTCGAGACCAACTTGTTAGTGGGATTTGAGTTCCGTAAGTCATAACCACTGACTGTCATGTTAATCATTTAACTTATTCATTGTTTTAGACGATGATGTTATGTAAGCAAAAAAAAAAAATACATAAAAATGAAAAAATACTATCGTATTGCTTTCATATCAGTTATATACTTGAGTGTCTGGACACCGCTCTCAACTGATGATAACTATGAGTTGCTTCAAATACAAAATGGCTATAAACCCCGCCTAGTCGGTGGACAGTTCTGCTTCCTGGAGAAGTAAGGGGGCGCACCCTATCTCTCCATGACCTCTGCAAGGTCATGGAGAGATACAACAACAATAAGAGTTCTTAACCTCCTCACTCCCAGATGCACTTAAGCTCTATTTTCGCTTTGAGCATCCTAACACTTCCCTCAGCACCACCTCCTGGTGACATGCCTCTTTGTGTGACCACAGCAGATGTGAGGAAATCCATCCAGGAAATTAACCCCTGTTGGCCCTAACAACATCCCAGGGCGGTTTCTGAGTGACTGTGCACATCAACTGTCTGAGACATCTTCAACACCTCACTGTTACTGGCACCTGTCCTTTCCAGCTTAAAGACCACCACTATAGTCCCTGTCTCCTTAACATCAGTAGTCCTCACTGATATTTAAATATGCGGACCCATGTATTAATCCAATTTAAAAATACTTTTAAAAGATTAATTTCCTCATAAATGTAGCTATGATAGTTGTTTGAATAAGGTTTCTAGTAAAAAAGCGTGAAATTCCGTTTAGGATTTAGCGATTTATAATTAAAATGCGATGTCACTTAATTGTGCCTCAAACATACAACGCTGAGTGGAATGGGCGACCACTCCAAGATGGCGGCCCTACATCACATCTGCGACAGTAGGTAAGAGCGGTCCATGAGGCGCCTATTCAGTGGGTCAGTTATACTAGCCTAACTGTTGCTGGCCTGCTATGGACTTTGATAAACTTAGCATGTGCTGCGCAGTTCGGTGTGTTTTGGTTCCGTTAGCACTAAACAACCCACCAAGTCATCAGTAGAGCAGCTGTTTAAATCAGCTAATCAACCACCGCAGTGTTCAGGCGAAAACTTATTAATAATCACAATATAGACATTAAGCCTGATAACATAATGTAACAGACTGGATGTTCTGTTTTAGTGTTTTTCCTACTTTTTTGTGTGGGAAATGTTTGCCTTTTGGTGTCGATTCCCCTGATCCGTAATCTCTGCTCTATCTGCTCGTTGAGCTGTTTGTCGGTTGCCAAGGCAACGTGCCGTGCGTAATACCGACATACAGAGCGAGCAAAGGCGGAATAGAAGTTGGAGCTATTTTTTCTTTATTTTTTATCCATTTGAATTTTGTTACTTTATTCTTAAATTTCCATTTTTTGTATTATTTAGAGAGTTTATTTGTAGGTTGATAATTGTTGATTTTATTTATTTTTGTTTTATTATTTTTCTTATTTATTTTCTAAATTTAGACAGGAAGTAATGTGGGTCAGTCCACTTTCTATAAGTGCAGGGGCCTGGCGAAGGACCAGCAGGCATTTGGGTTTGAAGCCGATGGTTTTTACAAGAGCAAGAGTGGTAGCATGAGAACAAATGAAAGTTTGATCTCTGTAATTGTTTGGTGAAAGAGGAAAATAAATCACCAAGAACAATCAATAAGTTTGGACATTGAACCTTGTTTTGCCTGTGTCGAGAAACATGAACCCAGTGCCTTAGTAGAGGCTTGGTGGAACTTTTATTGGATGTTTGGCTTGGCAAACAATCAGAAGTGGTTCTGTCTAGTTTTGTTCCTCACCTGTTTATCAGCTTTATTGTACCTTTATTGTGGCGCACTGCAGCCGCTGCAATTCCTAAAAACAAGCGACAAAAACTGAGCTAATCCCCTGTGTTCGCAAAATGTGGTGATATTTATAACAGTCGTCAAACTACGGCTCCTACAGCATATTTAAAATAAAACGATTGACCAATATAAATAGAAATTTGCTCTTTCTTGCATCTTGACAGAACTATCAGAAACTAAACTGTTTATAGATTTGTTTCATGGAGAATTTATCAAACATCAGTTTTCTAATCTTTATTTTAGGTCGTATTTAATAGATATATCTAATAACAAATGATGGCGCTGCTAATATTTTCGTGACAGATTTCTTCTTTTCCTATACTGGGATAAAATGGTTTTCTGGACACAATGAATCACATAGCGACCAATAAGCGCTTGTCCAGTCCTGTAATACATATCAATTAGCAGGAGTATCCCCATAAATATTTTTCTAGATCCGCCCCTGGTTCTTGTAAACTATATATGATTATTAAAGTCAAATTGCGTATATTCCTCCAATTTTAGCTGCTCTAAAGTTTATTTTTTTATATCATTGGGGAAATTGTTGATAAATAAATTCAATTTAATTGTTTCTTTTGATTTATTGGCAACCTTAAAAGTAAAGTATATTTTTATACAATTAAAAATAAATGAAGCATTTTTGGGTTTAAATAATTTACTACTGCACTGCATGGCGTCTTTTAAATTGATCTGAATGTTTAACTCTCAGCTATAATCCATGTCTTTGTATTTACCTGAAATATGCATCTGACATGACCTATTTAATATTTAATATTCCTATATGACCTATTTAATATTCAAAATGGGTTAAAAGGGAGATAAAAAAGCCACAAGATAATATCTTCTGTCACTTCTTTCCAGGATGTGGGTTTAGTTTAACACCTCACATAGTAAGAAGGATAGAAAGGCAGGTAAAAATACTCACTTTGGGGTCTGAAAGTCTCCATGACATGAAATGATACTAATGGTTTTGTATGACAGTTTTGTAGTTGTATGGTCGGCTGTGTTGTCTGAATGGTACATTGTTTTGCATGTCTTGCACAGGCCTCATTAAATATGCACCAAACTTCAGATCCTTGATTGCCTTCAGACAGAATGAAATAGTGAAACATGCTTTGGATGAAGTTTATTTCTGTGTTGAATGCCTTTGATTCTACCAGCTGAAAGCAACCTTTGGTCTCACTTTCTGCTGCGGGCTGTAACACAAACATTTATTATTAAAAAATAAATAGCAGACAACAGTGTCTCTGGATCTGCAAATCTGCTATTTACCCGGAGCTTGATGAGGGGTTAGCGACCCCTGTGCCTGCCTTCAGATCAGAAATATTGATGCCACGGTATGCTCTTTCTTTTAAACAGTAATGGATAAGCCTAAGAGAGAAAGGTTAGCATACAAGGCATGTCAGACTGATTTTTGCCAATTTTTTTTTACTCGTACTTGGAAGAAAATAAAGAAACATACTTGTTCCATACTGGATCTATTTCCAGGACTCTGGGGTCTCCTACCACAACCAGCAGGTTTCTGGCTCGAGTCATTGCCACGTTGAATCTCTGAAGAGATTCAGATTGTAAATACATAATATATTGACAGCCCAATGACAAAGGTCTTCCAATAAACATATCTTTTATCAAAATAGTAATAACTTAAAAAATCTGAATAAAAGTAGATTTATTTTATGGTCCTTAAATTTGCTACAGGGTAAGATTATGTAACTGCGATAAAAAAAAATTCAATTATTTTAAGGCTTTTGCACATCTTTAGATTGAGTGCAAATAAATGTAGTGGGAACTCTTAATGATTGTGTTGGAAGTAAATTGCTCACTAGGCTGAAAAGTAAAACTAAATGATAAAACAAGATCTTCTTTTCAAACAAATCTTGTGGAAGATTCAGAAGAAAATCAAGTACATCCTATTAAAAGACTTGTAACAAACATAATTTTCGAAACTAAACAAAAAAAGTTGCACATATGAGAAGTATTTTAAAGTTTTTCCAGCCATTCTGATGGTGTCATAGAAATTGTAAGATTGTGCTATTGCAATGAGAGAAAAATGAAGCCTTTTTAATTTTAGCAGAGTAAAAGTTGTTGATGCTGCTGCATTATATATACTACCACCACTCTGGCAACGAGTGAAACATGTGTGAAAAGTACAAGGTGGGATATTTCTCACCTTCTCATCCTTTACGAAGCCCAAGCTGAAATGTTGATTCGGTTCAGTCAGGCTGGGATTGCTGCGCACCGTGGACATCAGGATCACATCTGACTCTTTACCCTGAAAGATCTCAACTGTGCCAACCTTCAGAAAAAAAAAGAAACAAATTTAGAGTTTATTTAATATACTAGCAAAATTGTAGTAATTTCTGAAAAGTGTCATACCAGGACATTCTCCAAGTCTTCTTTGACTAGATCCTTGTCTTTGCGAAAGGTTGCTTTAATCTTCTCCACCTGTCAGAACATGAAACAGGACAATGAGAATTACAAATTATGCTGCTGTAAAGCAAATATGCTTTGGTAATGAAAGGCTCTCCCAAATAAAGTCTTTATTTGACGCAAATAATTTGCAAAGCTTTACCTCAGTTATAGAAGTCATGAAAACATTAATAATGAACATAAAGTAAAGCTTAAATACTTACTTGTTTAGCGTATGGAGTAATAATACCAATTTCCTTTGGTCCAATTTTGTCTACGCCATTTCTGCGGCGATATTTGATAAGGGATTTTAAGTATTCCTTCAGTACATCCACCTCAGCCATATTGTAAACAGATGGGCTGTTGAGGTCTTGTTCTTTCATGCCTGCAACCCCGTGGAACATTACAGGAAAGTCCTGATCCTCAGAGAAACAAGATGAGATTAGAGATGGAGATAAACTGGTGGCAAGATATTTTATCTTGGTTCTGATTACCTTCCTCGCCAGAAGTTCCCAGTTACTATACAAGCAATCCTCAAGGGAACCACAAAACTGGAGTTCGGAGTCATAGAACAACTCATTGGGGATTTTCAGAATTGCAGGATGAGACCTAAGGAAAAGCAAAGAAGATGTGGAAAGGTTTGGGGAGAATTGAGGAAGGAGGCTTTTTGTTGTTAGGATACAGTGACAAAGAAAACAGAGATGGTCATTTCACCCCTATGCCACTATACGTCTGTAGTTTAGGTCATGTCTTACAATAAACTTTTTCAAGTATATTGGATGTTTCACACTAATAATCTACACAAACTTCAGAATTATTGCTTACCCACTCTGGTAACCACTGATCTAAAATAAATTATAATCTACTTGTTTTTCTGGAACAAGGAAATATGGCTGGTTCAAAACAGACTTGAGACCTGAAATGATTAGAAACAATGTAGATTGATACATATATATTGTATAGTGTAAAAGTAACTTAAGACTGAGCCTCTTATGTATCCCCAAAAAGCGAATACAAAAGGTTTTCTTGAAAATTGTAAAAGTTTGGGATGAAGTAGGAATTAATCAGATTCAAATTGGCAAAGAGATGAACTAATTTGTGCCACAAAAAATAAATAAATAAATAAATAAATCTTCACAAAAAGCAAACCTATAGTTCCTCAGCAGTTTAGTCATATAGCGACTGTTGAAGCCGTTGGTCTTGCGTTGTCTGTACAGTCTGACATTTGTCATTAGTCTCTCCAGCATGGACAGACCTGAAAACAGTGAACACCATTATCCTATAAAAAAGGCAAAAACTGAGCTTAGAAATTTTAAAGTTTGCAGCATTTATGGCTAAGATAATATGTTCCATTTTCTTAAGGTTGTCAGATTATCTAATTACCAAAGCAGTTTATCAAGTTTTTTTTTTATCCAAAAATGTTTGGAATTTTGTGGTATTTTAGTATGAAAAGAAAAATATTTTTATCCTTCCAAGTAAGAACTGCATTCAACCTGAGAGTGTTAGAAGAACATCTTATTTGTTGTCTCGGTCCTAATTTCTATTTAGTCTTTTATTTACCAAATTTAGATTTGTTTATGGTTTATTTTAAAATTTTCATTGGAATGTTTGAAGTAGCTAAATGTCTTCAAAAGCTTTTTTAAACAAACAAAACTTGCACCAAATAAATAGATCTAGTCAAAAAAGATGTAATTCAAAAGCAACCTGGCATGTTTTGAATCATATTTCGATTATGTTTATAGACCTTTACGTATTGATTACACAGTATGCATGGTGCTCACCCAAGCCGTTTCTCTCTGCTATCTTTGATAAAATAATGGGTCCCAACTGTTTCGGGTCACCTGCCAGAACCACTTGGCCACTGTATGGTTTCAGCAATCCTGTCAGAAATCCATTGAATACAGCATAAAATATATACTTAGTATATAGTATTTTAAACAAAGTCACCTTGCTCACCAGCTATTGGAATTAAACACTCTGTTTCTATGGCCTGGCCGGCTTCATCCACAATGATGTAACTGTAATAGTCTGGAGGAATGCCACCTGTCACTAGCCTGTAAAAAAAGGAAGTGTATATTTACATTCAGTAATTTAAGGTTAATCATTGCACGCGATGCAGATTGGACAAACATCATAATTCATTTGTTTCATTGAGGAATTTCTCACAGAAAATTTCAACCCTCTGCAAATGGGCCCAATTTCTTTGGATCAAATAAATTACAAATAAGAACCTTCAGAATGAACATGGGAAAGATGACAACTTTGAGATCAGCTAGAGATACCACAGATCTGAACATCAGCTCAGTAAATCAATCCAGCCTTGCTGAATGTGTGAGAATTTGTGTAGAAATTGTGTCATCATCAAATAAATAATTTCTCTGAAGCAGAAAGTTGGCAGAAAAAAAAAAAAACTGAAATATTTTACTAGTTCAGTAAAAAGTAAGGCTCAGCATACTTATGAAGGTTTTTTGTTTTTAATGTTTGGGATCATATTCCCTAATAAAACTTTATTTCTTTTATTATTGGCAAATTGTACCAACACTGATGGATGATTTGAATGTAACATTTGCAGCACAGATAAAATGGAGAATGTTAATTTGATGCACTATAAATCTACTGACTTTTCAATCTCATGCATTATGACCATTTTAATAAAATGTTAAATTGGGATCAGGTAGTTCCTGTTTTAAAATCACTTTGACTAGTATTTGGGACAAAGAAGCACTCTGATTGTGACATCTCCAGTAGAATATCATACCTTCCAGCAGTTTGAAGGGTGGTGACCATGATCTGGTATGTCATCAGCTGCTTTTTGGTCGGTACCTCAAACGAGTTTGTTGCAACATTAAAGCTACAGTGCATCTGTAGTTAAAACAGAAAGCACATACATGCATGTCTAGTACACATTAATATGAATACGATAGAAGTTAACTTGTACAAAAAATGCTTTATGGTATTTGTCCCTCTAAAATACTGAGCATTATATGTCATGCTGTCTTTTCTCCCCTTCATTTCAGTTGTAATAAACAAAATAAAAACAGACAGAATCCAGACCTTCACAAGTTGAGGGATCTTTTCCACTTTGTAGCTTATGGAGTAAAGGCGAAACACTTTGTGGGGTACAATGTTTTCTTCCAGGATCTTCTCACAGAGGTAATCTGTTGCGCTGTTGGACGGTGCACAAACCAGGATTTTGGAGTCTTGAGTTGACACAATCTGCTTGATGACTTCAACCAAAGTTACTGTTTTGCCTGACCCATGGATAAGAGAAATGCATATTGTATTACATGACAATCAGTTTGGTCTTGGCATACAAAAACTCATACCATACCTGTACCAGGTGGACCAAATATGAGGTAAGGGGCAGGTTTTGCAGAACGGGCCAGAATGTGTCTAATAGCCTTTTGCTGTTCTGGGTTGTTTTCAGTCATTGGTGTACTAGAGATGGAGGAATCATTTGTAGTTACTTTAGTGCCAAAGCAACTTGATTTTCAAGGTAGTGTTGACTTTACTACATACTGACCGGGTGCAGTTTGGGATTACAGGCGCAAGGCATGAATTGTATGCAGAACATAGCCCAACAGGGAAGAGTAAGTCCCTCAGTAAATGCTTGCGCGCTAGTGCTGCTGCTCTGTGTTGCATACGTAGTGGTATTCTTTGAAGTGAAAACACAATGCTGCACCTCACGCCCATGTTGTATTCTTCTGGAAAGCTGAATTTAAATTAAAAGCAACTGAGTTAGTACCAAACAAGAACATGACAAAAAAAATGTTAAAATATAGTGTAGCTCACAAATATGTTCACATCTGTGGAAACTCTCCACTGTTGACATTTTAGAACAACAAACAGCTATTTATTTGATAGTATTTTATGTGACAAACTAATGAGAAGTACCATAAACTAAAAGGAAAAGAACATTATTGTTTTAATTTTTTTTTTCATGACTGATTTTTGTGCTTTGCAAAAATATCTCCACTTCAATCAAACTGCATAGAGTGTCTGCACTCCCAAGCCTACATTTAAAATGTAACCTCACTCGGTTGTTGGGAAATAGTTTAAACTCATTTTTATTAACCTGATTCTTCTTTTTGCAGAGAGAGACTAAATTAACAGTCTGAAATTAGACAAGATTATAAAGACAAAACAATTAGGTTACTTTCCAATTACTTTTGTTGCATCCTTACGTTTCCTCAAAGTTAATGTAGATTTCCTCCTCATCCACGTCATCCACCCATCCTTTGTATGTCCTTTCAAACTGCTGGTTTAAAGGAGTCACCAGTGCCATGCACCCAGTCAGAGAAACATTAGACATGTTTGAGACATCTTCTGCCTGATGCAACATTAGCGAAAAGATTGAAGTTTATTGTTAATGTGACCCAAGGTTGCAATTTATTAGACTTTTGTGTCCCAGCTATATGTGTCACCTTTAAAATCAGTATATGTTTTTCAGTTGGATGAGTGACAACAAGTATATCTTCTTGGTTGCATTCCTGAAGAGCGGTAGAAATTGCGTACTCCTCTAGATAAAGGAGCAAGTGAAATCGCCAAGAGTAGTTCCCCCACTTAAGTGGCTGTTTCTCCAAATCTCTGAAAAAAAAATCCATTGATAAGGCAAAAATGACAGTACATTTAGAGCCACATAGCTTCCAGTAACAACAATTAACAGCAGGCCAAAGTCTTAGCTGTAATAAAAGTCCATGGTATTGGATTAATATAATCAAATAACCCCCATGTTTAAACATTTGAGAACAACAACAAAAAAAAAAAAATGTGAGAGATCAAAAATTGAACAGACATATCCATGTCTTTCATGTCTGCAATGTTCTGAGGCAATGGATATTTCCTGAGATACACCTCTGGTCTGAGGAAGACCTCACATCTGCAGGAGTGAAAAACAAGCAAGTTACATTATGCTACATGAAATGACAGTAACAAACTGCTAAATGTTTCACTACTTACCCTGTCAGAGTTTTCTTCTTTGCAGCCTGAAATTTCTTCTCTGCTTCTGACCTGGCTTGAGAGTCCTCATTCTGAGGTGTTTGACGGATGACCTCCAAGAGGCGCATAACGTCAAATGTTTCTGAATGCTCACAGTCTCTTTTAAACTTAAAGACCAGCAGCTGCTCATAGAGGCCAGAGTGGTCGGAGGAGAAATGAATTTTCATTCTGTATGATTCTCCTGGAGCCAAAATGTGAGGAAACATTTTTCATTTCATTAGCGCAGCTTGTCATAAGTTTGGATCCACCTATCTTGTAATTTCAGAGTTAAAATTACAGTATGTGAAAGACTGATGTGGAATGAATGCTTTGTGTCAGAGGTTTACATACCTGGCCTGAGAAGGTGGTCTTTGATAGTTTTGATAATGTCTCCATCCTGACTTTTGACGGTGAAAATGTTTTTCACAAAATCAAAGGTCTTAAAGGTGAAATACACCCGTTTGACTCCAGTGTTTTGTATGCTCAACGGCACAAATTTCTGACAAAGAGAACATCTCACAAAATAACTTCAATACCATCAGTCACAGGAAAGCACATATTGTCAAACTGAAAATGTATGTATTATGTGTGTATGTATTTATGTAAAGAACAACTGTCAAGTTGTTAACAACTGCAATAAAAGGGATGAATGGCACAATTCATAAATATCTAAATGTTGAGCCTGATAATTGGAAGATTCAATGGCACTGATCACAAATTACATTAAACCACCAAATCTAGATCACTGCACCTTAGCAATTTTAGTTTAAACAAGAACTGTGTTTTTGGGGAAATGTCTGTGTGTCTGAAAAACAAATTTTGCATGTGATTGGCTGATTTAGGCGATTAATACGTTCAAATTAATGCCCACCAAATTTTTGTTTGCTAAACGCAAATAAACTCAAGATGAAAAATTGTTTCATGACACCGAACTAATACAGTGGTATGAGTTGCTCACAACAGTGTTGCTCACTGCACTCATTTGCTTTTCCAAATTGATATCTAATTGGAAAAACAAACTGCCGAGCATTGATGAACTGATGAATCAATATTTTTACCTACACCAATTGCCGAGCAAAAACCTGGCGAGATTCCTGCACTGTCACCCGAACATCCGGGCAACAGCGACGTCATTTGCGATCAGTGCCATATTCATTTTTAATGTTCTTTGGAGGGTTAAGCTAGTATTTTAAACATATACAGTCATGCGTTGTTGAAGTTAATCAGCTTGGTCTTACCTCATTTTCTGTCACAGTGACTGAAATTTTCTCCTTTTCTGAATAAGGATTTGAAGTCACTCTAACTTGACATTTTTGGAAGGTTGGTTCAAACCTGTCAGATGGCAAGGTAAAAAAAACAAAAAAACATTTGGTCATTCAACTGCACTACCAAAGAAACATTTTTGTAAGTTTGATTATTATTATTACTTTTTTTGCTTTACATGTCAAAAATACATATTCAGAATTTTGCTTGAGTATTCCTTTAATCTGTGGTGAAACAAGGGTGCTTATGTAGATAAATCTTTGAACATGACAATAACTGGTAGATTTTATTTTCCATGCTGAACTTCAAATATTTCTAATGTTTCAACCATTTACCATTTATTCTTGTATTTCTGAAATGACTTTGCCATCTTTTTACGAAGCATAATGTCTTGTTGGGCTTGTGTTGCCATCTCTTCTTCAGTAAATAAGTGGGTTGGTTTCTGGTCACCTGATGCTCTCTCTTCTGTTTGTGTATCAGACTTCAGAAAGAAGGGACATTTAAAATAAAATTGTAAAATGTTTATGTCCAGTCTTTTGTTTTAGCTTTATGAGTCAAGGAGGATTTTCAGGCATTTAGAATAGACAAATTCAATATGATTATTTCATTAATGTAAATTGAAATGTTCCTGGGAGGATTAATGATTTAACATATGAAATCATACTAATTATTGAAGTCTCACCTCATTTTCTGTCACAGAGAGAGAATTTTTCTCCTCTTCACAAGATCTGGGATTCACCTTGAGCTGATATTTTATGAAGTTTTCTTCATTCCTGTGTAGACAGAAAGGTAAAAAAAAAGACATCTGATCATCATGCTACAATTGCACTGCCAGATATATGCACAATTTTGCTAGAATACTGAAAGTTCATTTTATTTTACCTCTAGTCTAGAAAAGCCTTTACTACATTATCAATAATAATAAGTGTTAATCTCCTAAATCTGTCAGAACATTATAATAAAATAGCCGTCTGACTAACTATTGATTGCGTATGGACATGAATGTTTAAACATGACAATAGTTACGAGATTATTTTCATGCTGAACTTCAAATAATTCTAATGATTCAGCTGTTTACCATTTGATCCTGTATTTCTGAATTGACTTTGCCAACTGTTGACAACGCAACATGCCTTCGTGGGCTTGTGCCAAACTTTCAGCAAGTAAGAGGGTTGGATCCTGGCCACCTGATGCTCTCTCTCCAGTTTGAGGATCAGAGTTCAGTTGCAGATCCTTGGCTTCATCCATTTCTTTCTGAGTGAACAAGGTAAAGAGTAGATTTAATATATACTTTTTTTTGAAAGGCAGTAGTGTTTTTGTGTTTGTGACAATTAATGCATCTGTTTCTGAAGAAAGGAATAGTTCAATAAAATTGTAAGATGTTTTTGTCCAGCTTTTCTTTTTACCTTTATGAGTTAATAAGGACTTCCAGGTAATCAGAATTGACTGATGCTACATGATTATTTGATCAATTTTGAAATGTTCTCTGAAGGATTAAACTAATGTCTTAAAAATACAAAGCCACAGACATTTAATACAGCACATAGAACATAGTAACAATGGGTCACCAAGGGAGGGAGACAGTGTCCATGCTGTTTGATTTTTGTTTTCCAAAAACCTTAAAGTTAAAAAAAATAAATCATACTTAAAAATTATTAAAGTTACGCAGTTTGGTCTCACCTTGTTTTCTGTCAAAGTAGCATCATTTTTGTCCTCTTCATAACATCTTGAAGCACTTCTGAGTTTATATTTTGTGAAGGTTTCTTTAACCCTGTGTAGATGGCAAGGTGAAAAAAAGACATGATCATTGTCCTATAAATGCACTGTTGAAGCTATCCATTATTTTGCTAGCAGATTGAGAATTTGCTATATTTGGTCTCAAATTTGTGGTGAACCAGGAGCACAAAGATTGGATTGAAATATGCAAAGGAATAAAAAAGTACATAATTTAACACATTATAAATAATCACAGCAGTATTAATTTCAGGTATCTGTCAGAATGTTATAATAAAGTCTGTCTTACCAATTCATGATTGGCTATGGAGATAAATGCTTGAACATGATGTAGAGAGGTGAAAAACAAATAATCAGTAAGTAAAAAAACTAAGTATAAAAATAGGCACCCCAACATTATTTTTCTTTTTCTATCCCTTAATTTTTCATTCTTTAGTGTTATTTCAGTCATTCAGTGCAATTCCACATATAGCCGCTAGGGGAGCCTGTCGCATTGGTGGCATAGAGAAGGCGTCGGTACACGGAAGAAGAATGAACCTTTCTGTTAAATGCTAATGGAAGTTCAAAGTGTGTGTCATCTTTCTTATATGACAGGTCAGTAAAAATGTATTTTGATGCACATATGTTACTTACCTTTTAGAGCTGAAGAGATTATTGAATCGAGAGTCAAAAAGTGAGCCATGTTATGCAGTTTGTGATCAGTATCGTGCAGAAAACCGGACATAGTTTTGGAAGCTAAATAATGCTAATGCTAGCGGACTTTGTGTGTTGAGCTAGCTGACAAACAGCTAAATGATTACAGAATTCATTGTGTATTTGTGCACTTTTCGAAAGTGTTCTCCCTCAAAGGACAACCTTTTTCTTATTTTTATTTGTAATTTGGACAATTCTTTGTCCAAACCATATTGTCATGACATTTGGTGAGTAAGTAATGGTTGCCTATGTGTGAAGCTTAGTAAAAAGACACAGCATTAAAGTAGCATTACAGTTTTGTAGTTACTTTTTTTTATGTAAGACAAAAACGTACTGTTTTATAAAAAAAAGTATGTTTTATTTGTGCAGAATAAAACTCGTAAAAGCTATTAAATATAGTTAAAAGCAAAGTCATGTATTTTAAGTTTGACAGCTAAAAATACAGAAGGTCTGAGAAAAATGGACAAGGTTTTTCTCAGACCTTACATAGACCTTGTAAAGACATTCATTATGTCTTTATGAATATTCTTTTAAATCGTTCAATTTAAAATAATATTATGGCTATTTGTGATGCACACCATCTCAGGGTTATCTACTGCAATTACTCAGTGATACCTGAAGTATTTGGTACCTGAAGTATTGAGTATATTCATTACACAGAAGAAGAAGAAATCTTCCTGTTATTTGCTAATGGAGTCTCATCTTTTCTCTATCGCAGCATCACATAGGGAAAGGACAAAGTAACCACCTTACCCTCAGCCCATCGCTCGTAGCAAGGTAACAATAACAATTAGAAGATTTTTTTTAACATGCTAAACTTCAAATATTTCTAATGGTTCAACTGCTTACCATTTATTCTTGTATTGCTGAAATGACTCTCCCATCTGCTGACGAAGCAGAATGTCTTGTTGGGCTTGTGTTGCCATATCTTCTTTAGTAAATAAGTGGGTTGGGTTCTGGTCACTTGATGCTCTCTCTAATTTCGGTTGCAGATCCACAGTTTCATCCATTTTTTTCTGATTAAACGGGGTAAAGTTTAGATTTATTTTTTTCTTCTTTTTTCTTTTGAAAGCCAGTAAAGTCAGTTTGTTTTTATGATAAAATGCTATATGATAATTTGATTAGTATTGAAGGATTAAACCAATGCTTTAAAAATACCAAATCAAACTTAAGAGTTGTTACTTAGCTTGGTCTCACCTCATTTTCTTTTTCAATTTTTTTCTTTTTCAATGCACAGTGTCTTGAAGTCATTCTGAGTTTATATTGTTTGAAGGTTTCTTCAATCCTGTGTAGATGGCAACTTGATAAATGGTGGTGATTGTGCTACATCAGCACTGCCAAAGATATCTATGATATATTGGGTATATTGGGTATTCATTTTATTTGATCTACAATCTTTGCCAATAGTTCAAGGATTAGATTGAAATATGCATGAATAAAATAAAAGCTTTAAATACATTAAAAATAATATCAGCATTTATCCTGTTAATCTGTCAGAAAAGGATAATAAAAGGTCTCAGTGACTAACTCAGGATTGCCTGTGGAAATAAATGTTTAAACATCACTATAATTAATAGATGTTTTTTTTCATGATAAACCTTGAATAATTCTAATGTTTCAATTGATTACCATTTTTTCTTGAGTTTCTGAAATGACTTTGCCCTCTTACGACGAGGCAGAATATTTTTTTTGACTTGTGTTTCCATTTCTACTTTAGTATATAAGAAGATTGGGTCCTGGCCACCTGATGCTCTCTTCCCTGTTTGTGTATCAGACTTCAGTTGCAGATCCTCAGCTTCATCCATTTTTTTTTTCTGTTTAAACAAGGAAACAATTAGATGTATTTAATACTTTTTAAAAAGCTAATAGTCCTTTTGTGTGTCTGTGTTGATGTCTCACTTCCTGTATTAAGGAATGGATGTTTAAACCTGAGACCAAACATGATGTAAAAAAAAAATCTAAGGAGAAACAGTTTTATCTAAATTATACTTTACTGATGTTGTAGTGTTTGTTCATACAATGTGCCTCCAAAAAAAACAAAAAACAACTTTTATTTAGATGAACAGTGGGATGCTATCTATGGAAATCATTTAAAGGAATGCATCTGGAGTCACATTCACACATTTTTTCTTCTATATAATTTAAAGACTTTAAGCCTTTTGTGACCAAAATGCAAAGAGGCAAACAGCTTTTTTTTTTTCTACATAAGAATGAGGCTTCAAGCATAAAATAGCTATTATATTTCTTAATAGGACCTAACATATTTACATGACCCATACACATGTACAGTCTGGTACACAGATAAGCTACTCTTCCAGAAGTTTACTAAATATTTGAAAGTTGCATATCAATTTTGTTAACCAGATTTTAAACCTATGCACATTATGAGTAAGATTAAACATTGATAGCACAACCCCTTGGAAAGATTCACTTACTCTTTTGTTTGTTCAGGTGGAGACCCCAGTTAATGTTGAACCTGAAGTTAAATTTGTTATTATCTGATTGGAAAACAAGGCATATTTGAAATTTGAAAATATCTTAGCAACAGTCTGGTTATTTGTTTTCATGTATTCTTCTAGAATACTGTTCCAGTCGCAGGTTGATGCTTTTAAAATTGTTTTCTTTTTTGTTTGTTTTGTAATTGTAATTTAGTTATCCACATTACTGTTGTATATTATTGATGTTCTGTGCGATTTTTGCATTGTTTGTCATTTTTAACAGTGTTATTACCATGGCAACAGTAGATGTTTACATGCAGAAGTAGGTTTCAAAAGCAGGGAATCTAGAGTGCAAAACTAGATTCTCAATAGTTTGAACAGAATAATTACAGGGAGAAAGCAGGGAAAAAACTGGAAGGTTTTAGTTAGTTTATTCTTTGATTAGAGATTATACATTTTTCTTAAAAAATATATGAATTTTTTTTTTAAATCTGCCAGTTTAGAAAGTTTGATTTCTCTCTAGATATCTGAGTATTTTAACACAATTTTTTTAACCTCCAATATTAAGATGACATCCAAAAGTTCACTTACAATCCTCTCATTTATTGTCAGAAGAACAGATCTATTTAAACCTATTTTAAAAAAAAGTCCCCAAAACCTCTCAAAGGTAAAAATGCCTATAGGGTGTCAAAGTTGTATGTATTGACAAAAAAAAATATATATATATATATTTGCAATAGTTGTACTCCTAAGTAGAATTTGGTAGTGTATTAGTTATCATTATTACATTTATTGATATAAATGTAATAACTGAATTATAAAGATTTATCCTCTATTCCTGTCTTGTGTTTAATTCCAGTGTTGTCAGTGTGCTTCAACTGAAAATGATTTTACAAAAGAGAGAATTATTTCATGCAGAAAAAAGTAATAAAAAAAATTCTGCAATGTACAGAAGGCCAAAAAAAAAAAAAAAATCTGTCCATGCTCTTTCTCAGCTGACAAATTGCCATTACTGCCTTCACTTTGGTGTCACTGCACATTTGGCAAACCTTTTATCACAGCAGGGTGGAGGCGGGAGGGACACAGGTGCAGCCATTAAAACGAATTTGATGTGTACAAAGTGGCAAGCTCTTTTAATCGCAGCGATTAATAATGCTCGGGCCAGGAAATCGTTGATCAAAGCTGTAAATGTACTCGTTTTCCGAAACGGTATCTGATGTGCCTACTGCAGTTTATGTCAAAACAGGTCCTGAGGTTTGCTCTGTTTTTTTTTCTTTCAAAGAGCTGAGGATAAGTTTGTGTGTTTCAGCCTCAAACAATGAACAAGAAAAAATATATTTCTCTCAAAGCCCAACGGTGAAGCTTTTTACCAAAATGAAACAAAGTAATCCTGATTTTCTTTTGTTTCTTGTTACTGTGTAACATATCTTAAATTCTTAGTTTTTAATTGTATAGACAATGTTTATAGACAAGTATAATAATATGCTAAAGTGATTAAAGAACCGTATTATTAGCCTCAAAGGATGCTACACTGCATCTTTAATTTTTTTCAACCTGCAACTGCACCAGGAGTGAGTTCAGCTGAACATTATCTCATTTTTTTTTTTTTTGTAGTACAATAAACCTGTGGTTTCTCCAACTTTTTGGAACCCAGAAGTTGGAGCAACAGAAACTGGTGACTAAATTTACTTTACAAAAAGTCCCACCTTTAACCGTTTCTGTCATTTAGTTTAATTTTTGAAGACTCTAAACCCTTAAAATGGTTGTATTTTAACACTTTGTCAGCATTTGTGAGATGTGCAAATAAAACAATGCAATGCTCTTCAGTCTCTTTTGTTGTCAGAAAAAGCAATAAAGCACACAGAAACACAGATTATTGTATTTTCACAAACACACACACACACACACACACACGCACACAAGTCTACTGTCTCAGTATTTAGAATTTTATTAGCATTAGGTATGCATCATGTAAGTACATCTTTTGACCACTAGAGGTAGCATGAACATTACTAAATCACGGCTTTGTCCCTGCAGCTTAGTTTTAATAAATGATGTTCCAATTTTCAACCAGTTGTAGTATTCAACAATTTCTAAGCAGTTCATTCAGATGTGACTTTTTTCAGTGGCATATTCTCACACCAAACAACTGAAAAAACAACATTCTTTAATTTGAACTTGTTCATGAATTTGACTTAAAAACACATTTTTTTCACTAAAATGTTTATTGGCAACTTAGTAATTTCTATAAAATTGTAATGCATTTTAATAATATTTTATTCATTTTTAAGTTGTTAATCAACTTGAGACTTTCATTTATTCATCCATGTGACCCAGATGCCTATTTCAAATAAAATACTTTCAAAAATATTACATAATAGAGAGTGCAATTGAATTGAGGCAGATGCACCCATATATGCAGACTGAACTATAATGGAAAAAAAAATTTGAAATAACTGGGACTGTGACAAACTAGGCTGGACATTGTTGTTGGCAAAGTGTGGCCTCTTTAGGTCAGTAAGTCTTCATTGCAAATACTAAATGATATTTACATGAGTAGTGGTTATTTGGAAGGCAGTTGGCAAAATTGTACCAGAAAATTATTTGCAACTTTGTGGTTTGGTTATATTAGTTTGACATTGAGCTGGTCAGGACCAAACACTTCTGGTTGGTTTAGTGTCAAACAAAGACTAAATATGTGGTAAAACACCTCATGCTCACCTTAAATACAATAAGAACCTGTTTCACTTTAAAAGTTCCTGCTTAAAGTAAATACAGTCAAGAGTTCCTTGAACTCGCAGGATATTTAAACAGAAATATGGTGGCCATTGACCAAAAAGTGATACTTGTACATTTTAACAGATAAAATTAATTCAAATTTGGTCCAAATTAATAAGAATTAAGATAAACACAAACAACCTTTTTCCATGAATATCTCATTTCCAACACCTGAATCCTTCAGAAAGCCTGTGGGTTGAGCTGAAGAGCATGAGAGGATAATGAATGATCTAGAGAGATTGTGCAAAGAGGAATGATCAAAAACCCATCTTTGTTTTGAAATACTAGGAAAAGACTAAGTTCTCTTTCTACTGGCAAAAGGAGCCTTTACACAATATTAACAGCAGGGATGCTTATTATTGTGGCACCCTGCTATTACCCCAGCTCTTATAGACAGCTCTATTGTTTCTGCCTTTTCCTGATAGTTTTGTGATAGGATAACGGTGAAACAACCGTGCTACACTCTAAAATCTATGAAAGTTAATAACATTTTGTTTCATCCATTAAACACTGAATTTTTGACTGTGGAGGAGTTTACATTATTGAGAAAAGTTTAAAAATCCTACCTGGAGCTGAAATGTCCAATAGCATGCTACAAAGCTTTATAAGTTAACATAAGTTAATGCATCATATAAATATGGGATCAATTATGTTTATTACAGAAGACAACAAAATGTAAACGAGTAACTTTTCAGAATGTGTAACCTGCAGCAGAAAGTAACAGCAGACCTGGTAATTTCTTTTGTCGCGATTTTCGGTAAAAGCAGTGCAAGTCCACACTTTATCTTGTTAACAGTTTTCAATATAAATCAATAATACATTCTCGCTGGCAGGCTCAGCGGTGCTTAGCAGTGATTTCACAGACTGGTACACCCAGGAGTAGGCAGACAGGCAGGCAGCTGGGAAGCAATTTTGCTACATCGTTGATGATGAGCCCCCGGTGAGGCAGGTGCCAGGGATGCAGCAGGGGCATGTCCAGTCGATATATATATATATATATATATATATATATATAGTGTATGGCATTGGCAGGTACTAATATAAATGTAGCGTACATACATTGCTCCAAGCACACTTTAAGCAGGTCTTACAGCTTTCTTCTTGCAGATCTTGCATAAGAGTCCATTACTACTTCTGTGAATTGTTCACAACTATGCCATCCACTCTTCAAGTTCTCCCACATGAACAGTGCATCTCTACAAAACCTCCACCGGAGTTACAATGGGACTCTTGGAAACAGACACATGAAACCTACGTTCTGTATTCACTCTGGAATCAGGTTTCAAAAATCGTAGTTTCTGGTCCACTTTTCATCAATGTTAAATCAGAATGTTGTATTCCAGAATGTGTTGTTTTGTGGTGATTGTTCGCATGTTTGCCTCAGTCATTAACTTCCTGTTTCTCACAATAACTTATCTTTTTTGACAAAACTTGCAGTTTCTATGCAGGAAGTCAACTTGGAAGCAAATGCTGACTGTAATGAACAAATGATACACAGCTCCATTTGTTTTGTTTCCAATCAGGGTCTAATGTATGACATTTACCATTATTAAAAACATACATTTTCAAAACACAGGCTTGGCTCAGAATACTAAGGAATTAAACAGACAGTAACAAATAAACTCCAGTAGCTAAATACCAAATAAACACTTTATTGCTCTTATCTTAAGCATAGATGAAATATTCATGAAGACAACATAAGCAGTTCAGCAACACCAATAAAGCAATTTATTGGGCAAGACTGCTTTGAGCTTATATAGTAAGATTCTCCAAAGTGCAGGACACAAAGGGGTTTCTTCAGTGGCTGTAAAAGTGGGAGATTCAACCTTTATTTATTAATGCATTTATTGTTTTTGTTTTTTTTTATTTTGTATTCTACTCAGTTTTTATCTCCCCTCAAAATACATTTTTAAAGATGTTTTTTTTTATTTTAGCTTTCTTGAACATACTCATCACACCACACATTTGTTAATACAGTAGGTGCAAAATCATATAAAAATGTCAGCTGGTCAATTCTACAAGTAACCAACATGAAAGAGCTCCACGAATGCTCGTTTCATTAATGTATTCTCAACCAATAAAATGCTGCTGAACTGTATCCGTCACTATATGAAATTATGAGCTTTTAAATTGCTAGAAATGCTTCATGGAAATCCCATTTTTCCATTCAGTTTAGCTAACAGCTCTGCCCAATGTCATTCGGTTCAGACATCAAGTTGAAAATTAGTGTTTGGCAGACTAGTCAGTCGAACTAACTGAAACCTAAGTCTCTACTTTGTGCCATGTGGACAATAATGCATGAGCCACCTTCAAAACGCATTCATATTCCCTTCATACCATTCATTACACAAAATCTAGAGTGATGCTAACTCTTCAAAGATCAATTCTTTGGAGTATCAGTGTGTATTAATTAAGCTACCATTTTGTTTTGTTCTGTCATGTGTGGATTCAGTGAATGAATGAGTGTAGTACACGTGATACAAGCAGGCTAAGAAAACAGACGTCTGCAAAAGATTCAAATTGAATGGTAAACTGATGGTAAACTGGACTTTTTTTGTCTCAATTCTTGCACATGAGCACAGGTACATGTAATGAAAATGAATAATATAACATAATAAAGTGCTGTCACTTATTTTAAAGAGTGAAACTCCTGTTATGCACGTTCATTACACATAGAGTGCTTTTATTTCTTGTAATTATGATGAATATGCCTTCCAGGTAACAAAAACGCCAAATTCAGTATTCATAAGATTAATATAAAAATTATATTTTACACAAAAAAAAACTTCTGAAAAGTATGCTCATTTCTATACACTCAATATTTGGCTGTGTGATCAGCTTGTGGTTCTGATGAGGTATAATGGAAGGCAGCGTTCCTTTGGCAGCATCCTGCAGGTCATCTGCATCTTGGGTCTGGCAAATGATTTCTCACCTTCCTCTTCACAATACATAATAGATTATCTAAGACATAGGTTCCCAAACTGTGGGGCCCGCCCCCTAGAGGGGGCGCCGTTCCATTGCAGGGGGGGGCGCGGGAAGCCGTCTGGATGAAAAAAACAAAAAACGAATGCT